>NC_069505.1:138564802-138579802 GCF_027579735.1 Bombina bombina | reverse complement strand
ACAGCACTCAACTAGCCTTCTTAACATTGCAAGAAACATCAGAATGGTGCATAACTCTGTCCTTCTTGTTTGAGCCAAAAAGAAGACTGATATCTTTGGTTTCCCAAATAAAATATATTTGGCTAGGACCGAGAAATAACAGCCTATACCACCTTTCTGGTGCCATCTAGTTTTCTGTTGCCCCTCAGTTGGAGCTATGTCCTCGAGATTCCACCCGAGCAATCACCTATTGGATTGACAGTGCAGGTGGCCAATTGTGAGTAACTACGCTCTTCCGGGATCTCCGGGCAGTCTCACTACATAGCGAACCGAGACGACATGGCTGTGTCGGTCGAGTGAGAAAAGTTTGGATCTTCAGACGGATCGGTATCCATGCGAGTTGGTGTACACCCTATTTCAACTATGGATGGAACTGTTTATGATATGGCACAACATGCACAGGTATGTCATCACTAATGGTATGTTGGGTATCTGCTATGCTTGATTTCCATCTGTGATGACTTTGCTGACTGGTTATATACAATACTAGTATATGCAACTTACAGCTTCTCTGCAGACTTGCTGATATATACAACCTTGCGGATACTTGCTCACTAACAGCTTATTTATATGCCTCATGCTATATACAACTTCTGAATAACTGCATACCAATTGGATAGACTCAACTTGGCTACACATACATTCTCTTTGGATTTCTTTATCAGACTCTGAATCCCCAAGTGATTCCTGCCAAGATATTACATATATGTCGATAGGGTCTAGTGCAGCAGGGTATTGCAGATCAGACTTGGACATTTGGGCTCTAAATTAATATATATTTACAGGGGGCATTTTTGTATGTATGCATTTTATTTGTGTTGTAATTTTGGCGATGTCGGACATGTGTTTTAATGACTGAGCATGCTGCTATTTAAAATTTAATAAAATTACATTTTGTTATATGTACAATTAAGAGTGCTGAATTCCCTTTATTGCTAAAATTTAGAAAGTATTGTATTTCTATGTAGTGCTCTTTTTAAAGGGACAGTCAAGTCCAAAAAAAAAAAACTTTCATGATTCAGATAGGGCATGCAATTTTAAACAACTTTCCAATTGACTTTTATCATTAAATTTGCTTTGTTCCCTTGGTGGTATTTTTGAAAAGCTAAACCTAGCTAGGCTCAAACTGATTTCTAAACCGTTGAAAACCGACCCTTAGCTCCGAGCATTTTGAAAGTTTTTTTTTTACAGTTAGACAGTACTAGTTCATGGAGTTATTTAGGAGTCTGCACTGATTGACTAAACTGCATGTCTGTCAAAAGCACTGAGATAATTAAGGGGGCAGTCTGCAGAGACTTAGATACAAGGTAATCACAGAGGTAAAAAAGTGTATTAATATAACAGTGTTGGTTATGCAAAACTGGGGAATGGTTAATAAATAAAGGGATTATCTATCTTTTTAAACAATAACAATTCTGATGTATACTGTCCCTTTAAGCTAACTCTATACCACCTTTCTACCACATTTTGAAAGTGCTGAAGTAAATGCACTGAACTGGTACAAACTTTATAATGGCAAGCCCACAAACCTACAATAGTCCTGGTGGTATGGGTCAGGATCTTTCAAGGAACCATTTTATTTATGCTTTATTATGCTCATAACACATAAGAATAGCTGAACTAATTCAGATGGCCAGTTATTAATCTGCAAAAGGTTACATTTTCTGAATTATCACTGAGATGCCAATAATTATCTGTGGCCTGAACTACTTAAAAGGGACACTAAACCCACATTTTTTCTTTAATGATTCAGATAGAGCATGCAATTTTAAGCAACTTTCTAATTTACTCTTATCAATGTTTCTTCGTTCTCTTGCTCTCTTTATTTGAAAAAGGCATTTAAGCTAAGGAGCCAGCCATTTTTGGGTCCAGTACCCTGGACAGCACTTGTTTAATTGTGGATGCATTTAGCCACCAATCAGCAAGCACAACCCAGGTTGTGAACCAAAAATAGGCTGACTTCTAAACTTACATTCTTGCTTTTCAAATAAAGATAGCAAGAGAATGAAGACAAATTGCCAATAGGAGTAAATTAGAAAGTTGTATGCTCTATCTGAATCATGAAAGAAAAAAAATTGGGTCAAGTGCCCTTTAAGAATATTGAAAAAGATCATTATAAAGATTAATTCAAAAAGGAAGCCCTGCTAAATTGAAATTAAAAACTTTCAACACAAACCAGAGGTAAAGATCTGAACGAATAAGGAGGTAAGTATGGCACTGGCAAACAAGGTTCAACAGATTATGAAGAACATCCTACAGGACCTATTACAAGGAACCTAGGGGGGGGAAAAATTTGGAGGGCGACTGAGAATACCATGTGTACCACTCGGAAAACACTACTTAAATTATCCAAGAGATTTGGCCACCAAGTCCTCCTTAATAGCTTTAGGAGCTTGACACACACAATTTATTATATAATTTCCTTTTTATGCTACAAAATGTGTTGTTTGCTACTGAAGGACCAGAGGCCAGCATGGAAATTCCTAAATTATCTAAATGTAAACATAGTTAGGGTTATTACAGGAGACTGATAACAACTGGAGTCGAATATTTTATACAAGTGCAGCCATTTGAACACCAGTCACATAAATTCAATTAACCCATTATCTGTCAGATAGGGTTGGCTGCCAAGGACAGCAACATCTCTTTACATAAAAATTCCCTTCCTAGTAGCCTGGGATTGTGTTTAATAAAGACCCCCCATGGTATGCAAGTGACATTGAGCTGTCATTAGCCACGATGCCAACACCGTACTGTGAATCCGCTTTGTTAATATCCTCTCTCCCCAGCCTCACCTCCCCGCAACAGGCTTCGGGCAGCCCGCACACCGGCTAACATCATGTCCCCGGCAACTACTTCAAATCGGTAGGGACCAAGGGCAATTCAGCACAACGGAAGCAGTAGGAGACTGGTTTAGGTCCGACGGTAAAAATGTTCCGTGTGACTTCCGGTAAGTGTAGGCGCAAATTAAGACGTTCCGGGCACTGAGGGCGAGAGGAGGAAAAGTGAGTAGTGGATGACGGTGCCGATTCATATTAAGACTAAAACCGGACATTTTGTGGGAAAAGAGATCAGAAAGTAATAGCAGATATGCGATGTCAGCCATCATATATTTTTGTATTACATACTGTGTATTTATAACGCCTTATCGTTAATGGTGCGTGATTACACACCACGCTGCGTGCTTCCTTATATACTGTGTGTTATCAAACTCCACGCGTGGTTTTACATTGCAGACCGTGATATTTACCACTCCCCAGGCTGTTTTTTTTTTATATATGTGAGATTACCGTGTGTTATCAAACTCTGTTACACCATGTATTTTCACTCCCCGACTATTTTTGTACATGACACACACACACATGTAATATTACTCCCCAGACTTTTTGTTTACATGACACACACGTGTATTATCACTCACCATCAATCTTCTTGTTTACATGTGACATTATCACACCCTGACCCGACTGTTATGTTACACAAGTGTATTATAACTCCCAGACTGTTTATTTTACATGAGACACACGTATTATTACTCCCTAGACTTTTTTGTTTACATGACACACATGCATTATCACTCACCATCAATCTTCTTGTTTACATGGCACACACCTGTATTATCACACCCAGACTGTTATGTTACATGACACACACGTGTATCATCGCACCCATACTGTTATGTTACGTAACATGACACACAAGTGTATTATCACTCCCCAGACTGTTACATGACATACAAGTGTATTATAACTCCCTAGACTGTATTATTTCACATGACACACACATGTGTTATCACTCCCACACTGTTTATTTTATATGACACACACGTGTATTATCGCTACACAGACGGTTTATTTTACATGACACACACGTGTACTTTCACTCCCCTACTATTTTTTTACATGACACACACATGTAATATCACTCCCCAGACTTTTTGTTTACATGACACACACGTGTATTATCACTCACCATCAATCTTCTTGTTTACATGTGACATTATCACACCCAGACTGTTAAGTTACATGACACACAAGTGTATTGTAACTCCCTAGACTGTTTATTTTACATGACACACATGTATTATTACTCCCCAGACTTTTTGTTTACATGACACACACATGTATTATCACTCACCATCAATCTTCTTGTTTACATGGCACACAAGTGTATTATTACACCCAGACTGTTATGTTACATGACACACACATGTATTATCACACCCAGACTGTTATGTTACGTAACATGACACACAAGTGTATTATACCTCCCTAGACTGTTTATTTCACATGACACACATGTGTATTATCACTCCCAGACTGTTTATTTTTACATGACACACACATGTATTATCACTCCTAGACTGCTTATTTTATATGACACACACATGTATTATAACTCCCTAGACTGTTTATTTCACATGGCACACACGTGTATTATCACTCCACAGACTGTTTATTTTACATGACACACACGTGTATTATCACTCCCAGACTGTTTATTTTATGACACACACGTGTATTATTACTCCCTAAACTGTTTATTTCACATGACACACACACACACGTGTATTATCACTCCCAGACTGTTTATTTTACATGACACACACGTGTATTATCACTCCCAGACTGTTTATTTCACATGGCACACATGTGTATTATCACTCCACAGACTGTTTATTTTACATGACACACATGACGTGTATTATCACTCATCAGACTGTTATATTACATGACACACACCTGAATTATCACTCCCAGACTGTTTATTTTACATGACACACACGTGTATTATCACTCCCAGACTGTTTATTTCACATGGCACACATGTGTATTATCACTCCACAGACTGTTTATTTTACATGACACACATGACGTGTATTATCACTCATCAGACTGTTATATTACATGACACACACCTGAATTATCACTCCCCAGACTGTTTATTTTACATGACACTCGTGTATTATCACTCTCAGACTGTTTATTTTACATAGTAACAAGACAGTAGTTAAAGTAGTACTAATGGTAATTACCTATAGGTGCCAAATATTTTTGTAATCAACATGCACCTGTTAGGGGGGCAATATAGCACTAAGGAGACTCATTGATAAATGAGTTACAAAGTCTGTAACAAAAAAAGAGTGCTTTACCCCTGCAATTATTTAGGAAAAAATCTCACTGAATAATACAGGAATGATTTTTAACCATTCATACTTTATCTTTATTGGTTTAACTATTCAATCATACACGTTTAAAAACACTTAAACTCTCTAGATATCAATATATAGCATAGGTGTGTGAATAATACCTCTGATAATCATGTATCTATATGTGAAACATTGTACTTGGTTTGTATAATATCTAGCAGTCAGATACAAACATTATCTTTTGTAGCCTGCTATTAATAAATTCAGAAATAATGCTGTAACAAGAGGACCTGTTAATATGTGTGATGTCAGATTGTGAGATTAAAGCTATCTAGCTAATACTCTATCTGTAATTATAAAGTCCTTGCTTGCACAGTCAACTTTAGCACAGCTATTCAGTGTAATAGATTCTGTCTGCTTAAAATCTCTAGATATTAATATTTAGTAAAGGTGTGTGAATAATACCTCTGAGAATCATGTGTCTAGATATGAAACATTGTACTTGGTTTGTATAATATCAAGCAGTCAGATATAAACAATATCTTTTATAGCTGGCTATTTATAAATTCAGAAATAATTCTGTATCAAGAGGACCTGTTAATATGTTGGATGTCATATTGCGAGATTTAAGCTATCTAGCTAATACTCTATCTGTAATTATACAGTCCTTGCTTCACAGTTAACTCTAGCACAGCTATTCAGTGTAATAGATTCTGTCTGCTTAAGCCCCTTCTATAACGGGGGCTAGATTAACGTTTAACTGACTTGTTTCACTAACATAGCACAACATCTGATCTCAGAATATAACACACATTTACAAGCTATTGGCAATCAGCATTTATCATAGAGAGTAAGTGGTTAATAAATGAGAGTATGAACTCTCTGAAGCCAGACCCCTGACACGTGTTTCGCTCACGCTTCCTCAAAGGGGAATTTACATGACACTCGTGTGTATTATCACTCCCCAAACTTTTTGTTTACATGACACACACGTGTATTATCACTCACCATCAATCTTCTTGTTTACATGGCACACACGTGTATTATCACACCCAGACTGTTATGTTACATGACACACAAGTGTATTATCATACCCCAGACTGTTACATGTCACACACGTGTATTATCACTCACCATCAATCTTCTTGTTTACATGGCACACACGTGTATTATCACACCCAGACTGTTATGTTACATGACACACATGTGTATTATCATACCCCAGACTGTTACATGACACACACGTGTATTATCACTCACCATCAATCTTCTTGTTTACATGACACACACGTGTATTATCACACCCAGACTGTTATGTTACATGACACACATGTGTATTATCATACCCAGACTGTTTTTTTTACATGACACTCATGTATATTATCACTCTCAGACTGTTTATTTTAAATGACACTCGTGAGTATTATCACTCCCCAGACTTTTTGTTTACATGACATACACCATCAATCTTGTTTACATGGCACACACGTGTATTATCACACCCAGACTGTTGAGTTACATGACACACACGTGTATTATCACACCCAGACTTATGTTACATGACACACATGTATTTTCATACCCAGACTGTTATGTTACATGAAACACGTGTATTATAACTCACTAGACTGTTTATTTCACATGACACACACGTGTATTATCACTTCCTAGACTGTTTATTTTATATGACACACACGTGTAGAGCTGCAACAACTAATCGGCATAATCGATAATAATCGATTATGAAAATAGTTGTCAATGAATCTCATAATCGATTAGTTGGTTGGCAATTAGTTGGTCTGTGCATAGCACCAGCTGCTTTACTCCAATGAGCTCCTGCACATGGTATTGTGTTTTATAGTTATGCCCTTAGTCTAAAGGATGTCTACATACATATTACTTTTCACTTTTTTTAGGACACTATAACTACTCCTGTCTTATGTGCAACCCAGAAATAAAATAGGAGTCATAATTTGGATGTTATTTACATCTAGCCCTAGATTGATGGCATTTGTTATATGAATTGATGTCACTATTACCTGTTTGTTCAATTTTTAGCGGATCGCTTGCTATTGCTGATATATGTACTCTATAGATAAATGTGTAAAGTCTGTGTCCTTTTACTGATATATAGTCTTTAGCCCTTTTTTTTCTATTTTTAATTAATTGGAATATGTACCAAATTCAACCTCTGTAAGTATATATCTGTTATTTTAAGAGTGGACTAGATATTTTCCCCCCTAACCTTATAGATGGTTATTTACCACTACATATAGACATTCAAGATATTTTTATGTCAGAATGAAGTCCAGGCTTACTTTAAGAGGCCCCTTGCATTGGTGGAGAGCTAACAAAGATAAATCTCCCACTTAGGGGAAATTGGCAAAACCCTATTTATGCATCTTGGGCACCTCAACACCATCTGAGTGCCTATTCTCTGCTGCAGGCAAAATAGCTTGCAAAAAAGAGAACCAGCCTCAGCCAGGAGCGTGTGGACATGTTGACAATTTTGCATTTCAATGCAAAGTTTCTAAAAGAGTGAATAACAGAATGTTATAAACAGTGATAGTCTAACTCTTACTACTTCTACCTCTTTTCAAACAGTTTGTGGTTTTGTTTTGCTTAATTATAAAAATTTGTTCTGCTGCATAAAAAATTGGACCAACAGTTGTTTTAATGTAAAGTTTTAGTCAGAAGTTTATATTTATAATACTAAGTATGTGGATTCTATTTTAAATATAGGAAACTATTTTTTATTTTTTATCCGATTAGTCTATTAATCGAAAAAATAATTGGCCGATTAATCGATTATGAAAATAATCGTTAGTTGCAGCCCTACACACGTATATTATAACTCCCTAGACTGTTTATTTCACATGGCACACACGTGTATTATCACTCCCAGGCTGTTTATTTTACATGACACACACGTGTATTATCACTCCCAGGCTGTTTATTTTACATGACACACACATGTATTATCACTCCCAGGCTGTTTATTTTACATGACACACACATGTATTATCACTCCCAGGCTGTTTATTTTACATGACACACACGTGTATTATCACTCCCAGGCTGTTTATTTTACATGACACACACGTGTATTATCACTCCCAGGCTGTTTATTTTACATGACACACACGTGTATTATCACTCCCAGGCTGTTTATTTTACATGACACACCCGTGTATTATCACTCCCAGGCTGTTTATTTTACATGACACACACATGTATTATAACTCCCTAGACTGTTTATTTCACATGGCACACACGTGTATTATCACTCCCAGACTGTTTATTTTACATGACACACACATGTATTATAACTCCCTAGACTGTTTATTTCACATGGCACACACGTGTATTATCACTCCCAGACTGTTTATTTTATATGACACACATGTGTATTATAACTCCCTAGACTGTTTATTTCACATGGCACACACATGTATTCTCACTCCACAGACTGTTTATTTTATATAACACACACGTGTATTATAACTCCCTAGACTGTTTATTTCACATGGCACACACGTGTATTATCACTCCCAGGCTGTTTATTTTATATAACACACACGTGTATTATAACTCCCTAGACTGTTTATTTCACATGGCACACACATGTATTATCACTCCCAGACTGTTTATTTTATATGATGCACACGTGTATTATCACTCCCAGTATGTTTATTTTACATGACACACACATGTATTATATCTCCCTAGACTGTTTATTTCACATGGCACATACGTGTATTATATCTCCCTAGACTGTTTATTTCACATGGCACACACGTGTATTATCACTCCCAGACTGTTTATTTTATATGATGCACACGTGTATTATCACTCCCAGGCTTTTTATTTTACATGACACACATGTGTATTATAACTCCCTAGACTGTTTATTTCACATGCCACACACGTGTATTATCACTCCCAGACTGTTTATTTTATATGACACACATCTGTATTATAACTCCCTAGACTGTTTATTTCACATGACACACACACGTGTATTATCACTCCCAGGCTGTTTATTTTATATAACACACACGTGTATTATAACTCCCTAGACTGTTTATTTCACATGGCACACACGTGTATTATCACTCCCAGACTGTTTATTTTAAATGATGCACACGTGTATTATTACTCCCAGGCTGTTTATTTTACATGACACACACGTGTATTATCACTCCCAGGCTGTTTATTTTACATGACACACAAGTGTATTATAACTCCCTAGACTGTTTATTTCACATGGCACACACGTGTATTATCACTCCCAGACTGTTTATTTTATATGACACACATGTGTATTATAACTCCCTAGACTGTTTATTTCACATGGCACACACATGTATTCTCACTCCCAGACTGTTTATTTTATATGATGCACACGTGTATTATTACTCCCAGGCTGTTTATTTTACATGACACACACGTGTATTATCACTCCCAGGCTGTTTATTTTACATGACACACAAGTGTATTATAACTTCGGCCGATTAATCGATTATGAAAATAATCGTTAGTTGCAGCCCCACACACATGTATTATAACTCCCTAGACTGTTTATTTCACATGGCACACACATGTATTATCACTCCCAGACTGTTTATTTTATATGACACACATGTGTATTATAACTCCCTAGACTGTTTATTTTATATGATGCACACGTGTATTATTACTCCCAGGCTGTTTATTTTACATGACACACACGTGTATTATCACTCCCAGACTGTTTATTTTATATGATGCACACGTGTATTATTACTCCCAGGCTGTTTATTTTACATGACACACACGTGTATTATCACTCCCAGACTGTTTATTTTATATGATGCACACGTGTATTATTACTCCCAGGCTGTTTATTTTACATGACACACACGTGTATTATCACTCCCAGACTGTTTATTTTATATGATGCACACGTGTATTATTACTCCCAGGCTGTTTATTTTATATGATGCACACGTGTATTATTACTCCCAGACTGTTTATTTCACATGGCACACACGTGTATTATCACTCCCAGACTGTTTATTTTATATGATGCACACATGTATTATCACTCCCAGACTGTTTATTTTATATGACACACATGTGTATTATCACTCCCAGACTGTTTATTTTATATGATGCACACGTGTATTATTACTCCCAGACTGTTTATTTTATATGATGCACACGTGTATTATTACTCCCAGACTGTTTATTTTATATGATGTACACATGTATTATCACTCCCAGACTGTTTATTTCACATGGCACACACGTGTATTATCACTCCCAGACTGTTTATTTCACATGGCACACACGTGTATTATCACTCCCAGACTGTTTATTTCACATGGCACACACGTGTATTATCACTCCCAGACTGTTTATTTCACATGGCACACACGTGTATTATCACTCCCAGACTGTTTATTTCACATGGCACACACGTGTATTATCACTCCCAGACTGTTTATTTCACATGGCACACACGTGTATTATCACTCCACAGACTGATACCAAGAGAACAAAGAAAAATTGATAATAGGAGTAAATTAGAAAGTTGCTTGCTCTATCTGAATCACGAAAGTTTAATTTTGACTAGACTATTCCTTTAACCCCTTAGTGACCAGAGCACTTTTCCATTTGTTGACCGTTTGGGACCAAGGCTATTTTTACATTTCTGCGGTGTTTGTGTTTAGCTGTAATTTTCCTCTTACTCATTTACTGTACCCACACATATTATATACCGTTTTTCTCGCCATTAAATGGACTTTCTAAAGATACCATTATTTTCATCATATCTTATAATTTACTATTAAAAAAAATTATAAAATATGAGGAAAAAATGAAAAAAAAAAACAATTTTTTCAAACTTTGACCCCCAAAATATGTTGCACATCTACAACCACCAAAAAACACCCATGCTAAATAGTTTCTAAATTTTGTCCTGAGTTTAGAAATACCCAATGTTTACATGTTCTTTGCTTTTTTTGCAAGTTATAGGGCACTAAATAAAAGTAGCACTTTGCTATTTCCAAACCACTTTTTTTCAAAATTAGCGCTAGTTACATTGGGACACTGATATCTGTCAGGAATCCCTGAATATCCTTTAACATGTATATATATTTTTTTAGAAGACATCCCAAAGTATTGATCTAAGCCCATTTTGGTATATTTCATGCCACCATTTCACCGCCAAATGCGATCAAATAAAAAAAAATGTTCACTTTTTCACAAATTTTTTCACAAACTTTAGGTTTCTCACTGAAATTATTTACAAACAGCTTGTGCAATTATTGCACAAATGGTTTTAAATGCTTCTCTGGGATCCCCTTTGTTCAGAAATAGCAGACATATATGGCTTTTATGTTGCTTTTTGGTAATTAGAAGGCCACTAAATGCCACTGCGCACCACACGTGTATTATGCGCAGCAGTGAAGGGGTTAATTAGGGAGCATGTAGGGAGCTTGTAGGGTTAATTTTAGCTTAGTGTAGTGTAGTAAACAACCCCAAGTATTGATCTAGGCCCATTTTGGTATATTTCATGCCACCATTTCACCGCCAAATGCGATCAAATTAAAAAAAACTTTAAATATTGCACAATTTTAGGTTTCTCACTGAAATTATTTACAAACAGCTTGTGCAATTATGGCACAAATTGTTGTAAATGCTTCTCTGGGATCCCCTTTGTTCAGAAATAGCAGACATATATGGCTTTGGTGTTGCTTTTTGGTAGTTAGAAGGTCGCTAAATGCCGCTGCGCATCACACATATATTATGTCTAGCAGTGAAGGAGTAATTAGGTAGCTTGTAGGGAGCTTGCAGGGTTAATTTTAGCTTTAGTGTAGAGATCAGCCTCCCACCTGACACATCCCACCTCCTGATCCCTCCCAAACAGCTCCCTTCCCTCCCCCACCCCACAATTGTCCCCGCCATCTTAAGTACTGGCAGAAAGTCTGCCAGTACTAAAATAAAAGTTTTTTGGGGGGTTTTAGTTTTAAAAAAAATAAAAAAAATAATAATAATTCTTCTGCTGTGTAGGACCCCCCCAAACAGCTCTTTAACCCCCCTCTGCCTTTATTGGGCACCATATTGGGTACTGGCAGTACCCAGTTTGAAAAATAATAATGTATTTTTTTATTTTTTATTAAATATTTTATTTATTTCTGTAGTGTAGCTGCCCCCCCCTCAACATCCAACCCCCCACCCTCTCCCAGATGCCTTAATTTTAAAATCCCACCCTCCCCAGTCCTCTCTCCCACCCTCCAGATCTACAGCATATTGATACTGTTTTCACAGACCTTACGTGCACGCGCGCGCGCCCGTGCACGCGCACTAGATCCCTCCCCCCTCCTCCACCAATGACTGCCCACCTGCCTCCCTGGATGAGCTCCCACCCACCAACGATAACGGCCATCGATAACCGATGCAGAGAGGGCCACAGAGTGGCTCTCTCTGCATCGGATGGCTAAAAACAGTTATTGCAGGATGCCTCAATATTGAGGCATCACTGCAATAACATGAAAGCAGCTGGAAGCTATCAGGATCGCTTCCACTGCTTTCAAAGACCAAGGACGTACCCCATACGTCGTTGGTCGTTAAGGGGTTAAACAAGAAAAAAAATTTCAGTTGAAAAACAAATCTGATAAAAAAAAATTCTTTAATGTTAATATATTGGAATACAGTTGTTGAACTGTCTCGGTTCAAGCTATTAGCAACATTAATATGGTGCAGATAACTGTGTGTTCTCATGGTTTTAAATGAATGGGGAGGTTGCTGTTCAAACCCTCTGATCCCTCACTAGCCACAGACCTCCCAAGACCCCTCATATGAAAGAGAATCACCTGCTCTTTCAAATGACGGTGGTCTTGGAAAGACAGTACAAAGCAGATCCTTTTTTCTTTGAAGAAAAAAAAAACATTAAATGTGGATTTGCTTGGGAATGGGACATTATATACTGACTTATACTGTTATGTCTAGATACCCCCTAATAAAGTTTATTTTCTAGTAGAAAAGTTCCTTTCTGAAAAAATCTATTAATTTTCTGTATAGCCAGGTGATCACTGTGGTAACAGCGAACACCTTGCAAGTAAAAAAGTGTTTTTATCTCTATACTGCACAAAGAGGCCTCACTAATCTATTTTATAACCCCCAAAATCCTGTATGGGCCCCTATTTCACATATGGCTACCCTTGATGACAATTTAGTAACCACAGTGGTCACCTGGCCATTTCCTATATTATTTACTAAGATCTTTAAAAAAAATATTTTTTTTCTGTTTTTGCCGCAGCTAATTCACATGGCATGAAATATAAATATAATAATGGTATATTCTGAATCTGCTGGGCCTGCTGGGAAAAAAAAACAACCATATATAAATTTTGTGGGTCACTCACTGAAATTTGACTTACAATAGGGTTTTAATGCAAGTAGTAAAAAAGCTGAAAACTGGTTTACAACCGTTGTGTAAAAATGGCTTAGCAGTGAAAGGGTTAATTTTAAATTTGCACTTATGTTTCAGTTTTATTTTTTTCATTTTCATTTAGTTTATAAGGGTTTAAAACCCTGAAACTACATTTTTTGATCTGCATGAATACACAAAACCTCAATTAACTCAGGTTATAATTTTAGATATTTTAATAAAAAAAATTGTCGAGTACATAATGGCCTTTTATTTGATATTTGACATAACAATGTATGAGCTAACATTTCAATGTCGCAGACAGAAAACATTGTTTGTTTTTTATTAGAATTTTTAAGATTTAGCACAGGTACAAATTCCAAAATTCAAACATTTTCCGGACACAAGCAGTTTGGATAAAGGGTTTTCTACCTGTATTACAAATTTCAAATTGGCATCTCAATGGTATTTTATATTTTAAAGTGATGGTAAATCCGAGTGTTTAAAAAAAACGCTAGAATTTACCATCACTAAAAATAAAGTGGACTTTCAGTGATGAGTTTCTGGAAAAAAAGGCTGCTAAACTCAACCTTTCTCTGCCGCGGCTCTTCGCTAAATCCCTCAGCACCGGCCGCTCTTTTCTCATATACCTGTAATTAAAGTGATATAAAATCCAAAATGTTTCTTTCATGATTCAGATAGAGGCTACAATTTTAAGCAACTTTCTAATTTACTCCTATTATCAATTTTCTTAGTTCTCTTGGTATCTTTATTTGAAAAGCAGAAATGTAAGCTTAGGAACCGGAACATTTTTGGGTCTGCACCTTTTTTAGCGCTAGCTGATTGGTGTTCCTTTAAGAAGTAATGATAATGAGCTGTCCTTATTAGCTAGTATGTAATGAATCCTTAAGTATGCATTATCGATTGCCTGCAGTTTATCTCTTACACATAAATGTTTGTGTGCTTCTGTTCCGGTGATGGATTCCATTAAAAAAAAATAAAAAAATGATATTTTATATTTGTAACATTTTAGGCACCTGAAAACCAACATGGACCCCTCAGAGAAGACAACTACTCTAAGTCTCTCGGGCTCCGCAGAAGAGAATTACTTTGTGACCTACACTTTCACAGATCGCTCCCACAGCAGCCGAGTTGCTCATAGCATCATGAAGCTGTGCATGGAAGATGAACTTTTTGCTGATGTTACAATCTTGGTGGATGGTAAGGAGTTTCAACTTCACCGACTTGTGCTATCTGCACAGAGCTGCTTCTTCCGCTCCATGTTTACTTCAAACCTGAAAGAGGGCCGGAACCGAGTAATTGAGCTGCGGGATGTCAGTGAAAATGTTTTCCAGCTGCTAGTGGATTACATTTACCATGGCGCAGTGAAGCTTAG
>NC_069505.1:138430599-138564702 GCF_027579735.1 Bombina bombina | reverse complement strand
CCCTCCCCTCTCTCTCTCCCCCCCCTCTCTCTCTCCCTCTCTCTCCCCCCCCTCTCTCTCCCCCCCCCTCTCTCTCCCCCCCCCCCTCTCCCCCCCCCTCTCTCTCTCTCTCCCCTCTCTCTCTCTCTCTCTCTCTCTCTCTCTCCCCTCTCTCTCCCCCCCCCCTCTCTCCCCCCCCTCTCTCTCTCTCTCTCCCCCTCTCTCTCTCTCTCTCCCCCCTCTCTCTCTCCCCCCCTCTCTCTCTCCCCCCCCTCTCTCTCTCCCCCCCCTCTCTCTCTCCCCCCCTCTCTCTCTCTCCCCCCTCTCTCTCTCTCCCCCCCTCTCTCCCCCCCCCCTCTCTCTCTCTCCCCCCCCCTCTCTCTCTCTCCCCCCCCTCTCTCTCTCTCTCTCTCTCTCCCCCCCCCCTCTCTTTTTCTTTCTCTCTCTTCTCTCTCTTTCTTTCTCTCTCTCTTCTCTCTCTCTCTCCCCCCCTCTCTCTCTCTCCCCCCCTCTCTCTCTCTTCCCCCCCTCTCACTTCCCCCCTCTCTCTCTCTTCCCCCCCTCTCACTTCCCCCCTCTATCTAATTTTTTTCATTCTAGTGGTATCATTTGTTGAAGGAGCAGCAACTGTTTTTTACCTGAACACATTAGTGAGCCAATCACAATCTATATATAAATGCAGCCACCAATCAACAGCTAGAACCTAGGTTCTCTGCTGCTACTGAGCTTGCCTAGATAAACCTTTCAGCAAAGGACAACAAGAGAAGGAAGCAAAGTAAATGAAAGAAGGACATTGGAAAGTAAATTGCATTCTCTATCTGAATCTTGAATGAAAAATTTTGGGTTTCCTGGCCAAAGATTTAGATAAAAAAGGTGATACACCTTTCTACTAAGCGATTCTTATCTATGTTGCTCTCTTTCCTGTAACAGATGGAGTTCCATGTTCACAGAATCCTACTGTAGCAATCAAAAACTGGATCAATTTCAACAAGGAAGAGCGTGAGGAATTTTCTGAGATTTTGGGTTCCAGCCTTAAGGCAAGTTTTTTTTTTTTTTTTTTTTTTTTTTAAATTCTTAAAGGGCCTTAATAGTCAAAAAATTACCTGCTCGAATTCATTAGAGCATGTCATTTTACAACTGTCGACCCTGCTCTACTGTGTGTTTAAGTGAAACACACTGTAGAACTGCTGCTCGTAACCCGCAGGGAACCCACCACTGATCCAGTCAGGAGCACTAGATCGCAATGGTTTCTGCTTGGGAACAAGAGGTGCCCCACAGGTCCTGATTGACACTTCTACTGTGTGTTTCATCCCTTTGTAGGGTCGATAGTGGTAATAATTACATTAGAGCATGTAACGTTTGCACTACAATGTCTCTTTTAATAAACACAGGGAGCCAAGTCTCCTATAATTTTATTTTTTTAGTTTGTATTTTTTGGGGTTCCCATAATTTATTGAGATAGGATCCTACTTATTTGTGAAATTTGTGTGAAACACTTTAGCATGTTCTAAATTTGAAGGTAATCTGAGTTTGTCCTCATCTGAAATGCTGATGTGTTGCTATTGGCAACTACATCACTAAGGGTTTAAATTACTCTTGTAATGTAAAGTTGGTAAAAAAGCACAAAAATAGAAGCGCATCCCATTCTAAGGGGCCAATTTACCAAGCGGTCAATCGGCCCCAATGCAGCTGTTTCCGCGTGAGCCTTCAGGCTCGCCGGAAACAGCAGTTAAGAAGCAGTCTTAAGACAACTGCTGCTTAACTGGTCCGCCACCTCTGAGGCGGCGAACAGCAATCAGCCCGATCGAATACGATCTGGTTGATTGACACCCCCTGCTAGCGGCCGATTGACCACAAATCTGCAGGGGGCAGCATTGCACATGCAGTTCACCAGAACTGCTTGTGCAATGCTAAATGCCGACAGCGTATGCTGTCGGCATTCAGCGATGTCGGGCGGACATGATCAGCTCAGTGGATCATGTCCGCCTGACATGATAAATCAGTCCCTAAGTGTAGAGTTTAATGTAGACAGTGCAAATAAAAATTCCTACAAAATCAGTTTCCTCACAGGAATCCGTTCCCGGAATTGAGTGGGTTCAGGAGTGTCACAATCCGCTCAGCCCTTCAGCAAATACAGGAAGAGGAGAAGTCGGAATCGTCAATCTCACAACACTCTCTTTACGGGTGCCTGTGAGGGTCAGAAGTCCTCAGACTGAGCGGATTGTGACATTTTAGCCTCTGTTTGATTGTTTGATATAATATTTAGTAAATTTAAAATACACCAATAAGCAAGCACTATCCAGAGTTCATGCTTTATCTGAATCATGAAAGAAAAAATGTGGGTTTAGTATCCCTTTTACTCACATTAAAAGGACATGCTAAAAATTTTTTGGCTGCCTTAAGATGCTTTTGTTAAAATACTTAAAGGATTATAAAGCACTACAAAATATCTCATAAACAAATTATAAGAATGCATTTAGCTAAGTAATAAAATCACCTACCTTACGTGTTTCTGAAAACAAAGCTTGATTGTCTGGTAAAGCGTTTAATTTGACTTTCATTCTGACGTCACGTAAGACAGCCCATTGAAAAGGGGTGTTCAAACGGAAATCTATGCGTCCAATCAATGTACTTCCTCATGAATATTCTAATGGTCAGTAAGCGCTCTATAACTCATGCGCAGTACTCACAGAAGATTAACGCATGTGCAGCGGACTCCAAATAGACTTCCCTTCCAGTCCTTATTGGATTTGCACATGCAAGCTTTGAGATTTTTGGTCGTCTGCAATCTTTGCTCTAGCAGGCAGCGCTTTTCCTCAGTACCACAGCGCTGTGTTCTGATATACTGTCAGTGTGATTTATGGTTGTTTTCGCTTTGGGTCACATTAGCAATCACGAGTAAGAAACGGAACATTTAGGATATCAATATGCTATACACTACAATGATTGATTTCTTGAAGTGCTGTTTCTCTCTTGTGATTGTCTTGTTGTATGCACGACTGACGACTGTATACAGGTAAATATATTAGAGTGTCACTTCATCACTCTCATATTGTTAATTGCGGTAATTCTGAATGAAATTACTTATATAACTAAGATTGCAATAATAATAAATGGATAACAATATATTGTAATACTGTGGAGATTTGTGTATTCACTGTTATCCATTCTTTTTATTTACTTCTTATTTTCAAAATTGGAATAATCTTATGTATATTGTACAACATCTTTAATTAATAAATAATACGTTTTGTTTGTGAGTACTTATTATAAGTTTAATTTTTTATTATGTATTGTGATGTTTTTATCTTTTATATACTAGAAAAACGGATCACGAAACAACCCCATCCATTCGGTCAAAGGATAAGGGTACTTTGCCAATATTGGCCGACTTCTGAAGTCATAAGCACTTATTATTGAGACACTGCTTTGTCTTCTAAGCGCTATATAGCGCTTAGCCCCTCCAGTATTGGTGGTTATTAATATATTGCCCTAATTAGTCCGCATACAGTAGTTGGGACTTTACTTTTCACATGTTTACAGCAATTTGCCCTTATTTTTACATTGCATATGTTGAGAGATTTTGCTCTAATATGTATGTTTGACACATTACCGAAATTTTATAACGCTGGGTTTTTGTATTGATATTGTTAATCACTATTTTATTTTTAACAGGAGCTGTCCTGGTTTTTAAACATTTTTTAGTTTGATACCTTTTAACTTATTTGTTACTATATGATTCATATATATTAAATTGTATCCGTGCATTTAGCGCTCCTCTTTTTTTCTTTAATGGTTCTGTTTGGTTAAAATTTGAGGGGTTTAACTGAGGTAGCAGGATATCATCTCCAGCGCTTACTTCTAATTCTTCTATCAATTATATTGAAACCATGAAGTATAGATGTATATTCCGCCCACGGCAGAATGCTATTAATGAAGTGATGTTAGCCAATAGCATACTAGCTATCTGGCATAATGCCGATTGACCTGCACCGTTATTGGCTAATAGATGGTAAACATAATGTCACCGAAAAAATATAATTTTGCCGTTGGAGGTCATGCATGGTAACAACCATGGGAGACAAATGGATGAGGTCCCTGCCAAGCGTTGCGCTGTTGTAAATGGACTCTCATGAAGGTGATCTACAAAACAGCTGGGCTAGTGGACATTACTATAGAAAAAAGAAAAACTGACATATGAAGTAAATTTCTACTTATTCACCTTGTTAAATATGTCTGTAGTAGTACTTAAAAGGGCCACTGTAAGTAAATATTTTCTATGCCTGTTACTAACTAACTACCCCAAATACGCTTTTTATCAATAGCATTTCATTAACATATCTCTACCGTATATCAGAAATCTTGTCTGCAAATGTAATTGTTTTCCAAACCCACTCCGTGTGTATCCTTTGCTCTGTACCAATCCGTTTACAATACCTAGGTTTCAAAATGGCGCTTTAAACACAAAGTTATTGGTTTAAAGGGACACTGTACCCAAAATTTTTCTTTTGTAATTCAGAAAGAGCATGCAATTTTAAGCAACTTTCTAATTTACTTCTATTATAAAAATGTTTTCGTTCTCTTGCTATCATTATTTGAAAAATAAGGCATCTAAGCTTTTTTTTTGGTTTCAGTACTCTGGACAGCACTTTTTTATTGGTGGATGAATTTATCCACCAATCAGCAAGGACAACCCAGGTTGTTCACCAAAAATGGGCCGGCATCTAAACTTACATTCTTGCATTTCAAATAAAGATACCAAGAGAAAGAAGAAAATTTGATAATAGGAGTAAATTAGAAAGTTGCTTAAAATTTCATGCTCTATCTGAATCACGAAAGAATTTTTTTGGGTACAGTGTCCCTTTAAGTATTTTGAATATGCAGTGCTGAAAATAGTGGGCAGGATAACGTGACATCATCTGCGAATAAAAGATATAACTTTTAGAACGTTATGAAACTTCGTTTTGGAGAAAATATAGGTCAGTAGGTTTTAATTAATGTTTATTAACTTTAATATGTTAGTTGTTTAGCTTAAAAATTATAACAGAAAGTAATCCTTTAAGCAACAGTTTAAATTCAACAAATAAGAGCAGAGGCCACAAAAAGGTAAGTACTAGAGTAATGGTACATTAAAATTTAACTTTTAATTGAATTTTAAAATTAAAAAGAACAGCAAAAATGGGAAGAGCTGCTTGCTGCTCACACAGACACTTAAAAACACACCACCAGTGCGAGTCTATTGAAATATTAATAAATTGTGTTGTAACTAGAATGCTATTGTTAATGTATTACTAGAGAGGAAACATGCTGATGTAATTTTAGACACCAACAAGTACTGTTTCTTTAACTTGGATCATTTGCTCAGCGTTAGCTATTAGCTTAGTTTTACAAATTTAAATAAGCACAGCAACCACACTTGCAGTGCTATCAATCCAAGCTGTACTAGGAGAGTACCGATTTGTACACCTTCCTCTAAAGGAACATTTTCCAATATTATCTTTTTAAACTAGTTCAACATAGAAACAAATAGTTAGATTAACAACAACTAGAGGGCAATTAAAATACAAAGAATCGCCTGACGTGGTTGCGTTTCACATACGCTTCCTCAAAGGGGTACGCGTGGCTGCAATATTAGCTCTTTTATGACATAGTAAGTACATGCCCCTAGATGCTGATAGGTTACCAGCATGTGTGTTCATGGGCTGTTGGAGATCTCAGTCACCGTTGTAATGACGTCATATTTCCTGATTGTTCAGTATGAAGAAAAATAACATTTATTACAACTCGTATTAAGTTTTTAGTAATGGGCCGGTCTGATCTTGAAAGCTTTATCTTGATTCTAGTGCTACCTGATATGATTTTGCGCTGGATCTCCATATATTGGGCATGTAAGATGAAAGAGACGCCCACTGTGTTTACATATTGATAGCCTGATCTTTGATTGGTAGAAGGCTAAATAGAATCAGCCTATCACTGCATCGTATCTCACGCCTCTTGTCAGTTGTAAAAGTGTTAGACCTTTATCTAATTAACTATGTAGCAAAAGAAAGTTCTAGCTACACAATGGCAATATAATCATTAAATGTAAAATATCCTGTCAACAAGTGCAGAAAGTTTATGAAAATATTATTGCTTTGAGAGTGCTTATCATAACGTATCTGATGATCAAATGTGCACAAAAAGTTAGATTATAATCTAAGTAACTTTTCATTTGCTCTGGTTAAATTCCACTAAATATAATGGCTAATGTGATATTGTGTTATCGATGTGTTTAATCAAATACTGTAAGGAATTTCAAATCCTTGTATGCTCAAAACTATTAGATACTTATATAATGCATTACAAGAATGAGTATCTGTGGTGCAAACCGCCAGACGCTTATGTAGCAAAATAGATAATGTAGAAAACTGACCACTCAGGGTACCGGCTGACAAACCCTTCTCAAGACCTTCATGGAGAAAAGGCAAAATTCTAGGAATCCTGAACCTACTCCAAGAGTAGCCCTTGGATTCACACCAATAAACATTTTTACTCCATATCTTATGGTAAATCTTTCTCGTAACAGGCTTGCGAGTCTGAATCATGGTCCCAATGACCGACTCAGAAAAACCACGCTTAGACAGAACTAAGCATTCACTCTCCAAGCTGAGAGCTTCAGTGAAACAAGATTTTGAAGGAAGAAAGGGACCCTGAATCAGAAGGTCATTCCTCAGAGGCAGTCTCCAAGGTGGGAGAGATGACATCTCCACTAGGTCTGCATACCAGATCCTGTAGGCCATGCAGGGCTATTAGAATCACCAACGCTCTCTCTTGTTTGATACGAGCAATGACTCGTGGAGGGAGAACAAACAGAGGAAACAGGTATGCCAGCATGAAATCCCAAGGAACCGCCAGAGCATTCTATCAGAGCGGCCTGTGGATCTCTTGACCTTGAATCGTACCTTGAAAGCTTGGAATCCTGCCAAGACACTATCAGATCTAACTCCTGCACCCTTCATTTGAGGGTTAAGAGGAGAACACCTCCGGATGGAGTTCCCAATCCCCGGAATAAAAAAATATGTCTGCTCAGGAATTCAGCTTCCCAGTTGTCCACTCCTGGAATGTGGATGGCAGATAGACAGCAAATGTGAGCTTCTGCCCTCTGAACAATCTGAGCCACATACTCCATGGTTAAGGAACTCTGATTCCCTCCCTGGTGGTTGATGTAAGCCACTGAGGTGATATTGTCTGACTGAAACCAGATAAACTGGGCTAAGGACAACTGAAGTCGATCCATCAGAACCTTGAAAATTGTTCCCGACTCCAGAAGTTTATGAGGAGAGAAGACTCCTCTCGAGTCCATAGTCCTTGCACCTCTAAAGGGTCACAGACTGCTCCTAGATCTATCTCTGAGACAGAACTGAGAAGACCCCATGCCATTGGCAGAGCATGTATAACAGAAGAGCCCCCAATGAAGACGAGAAAAGGGAAATGCAGCGAGAGGTCAGAGGGAAGAATTTGGATTCTTTCACCTCTGATAGAAAAAACTTTAATAAATAGGAAAACCAATATGGTCCCTAAAAGACTACCCTTGTAGTTGGAACAAGGAAACTCTCTTCCAGATTCACATTCCACCTGAGGGAATGTTAAATGACAACAAGATCTCAGTATGCTTGTTGAAAGATGATGCCTGGACCAATAAGTCGTCCAAGAAGGGCGTCACAACCACAAACTAAAATGGTTGTCTAGAAAAGAGGAACTCAGGAACGTATGACAATCCCTGAGAATAGGGACATGAAAGTAAGCATCCTTCAGGTCTATGGTCGTTTTTAAAACCAGACACCCACAGCGGGGCTTAATCTCCCAACCTAAGGAGTACTAGGCGAATATGACAGCCGTACAGCTACTCTGGTTGCCCCATGTAGTTTCCATTTTGAAGGATAGTATCCTGAGAAGAATTATTGAGACACTTCAGGTCTAAAATAGGCCAAAAAGTCCCCTTTTTCTTTGGGAACCCCCGAAAAGATTCAAATAGATTTTAGGCCCTGTTCCTATACAGGAACTAGAACTATCACTCCCAGGGAGGAACGACCTGAATACATAACAAGTCTGTCTGGACTGCAGATAATTCTATAGGTAACACCGAGATACTATGTCCACAGCTCCAATCTGGGACATCTAGTATCCAGGTTTGATAAAACATATAAAAGTCTGACCCTAATAGCCACCTGTCATGCCCCTATGTTGTATCTCAGTGACTTAACACTGAGCCACCAGAGGGCTTCCTGATCAGGGACAAACCCTACATACTGAGTTAGACTCAGCTGCTGATTTGTTTCGATTGCTTTCCCTAGATCCAAGACAGCTAGGTTGTCCAAGAAGACTTGGACTGTTCCTGCTTGGAATAGGAAGATTTCCTTTGAAACTATGAAAGGCACGAAAATACTCTGACGTCCTATAGGTCTGTCTTCTTACTTATCTTTCCACCCGAGATATCAGAAGATATATCTGCCAGACCAGATCTTACCCTTGTACGGAGCTCCATAAGCTTGGACTTAGAGGAACATCCACAAATAAGGAATTGGCTACCTTGAGAGCCTTAATGCTGTCTTGGAACTCCTCCAAAGGAGTCTCTACCAAAACTGAATCAGACAAGACGTTATTCCAATAAGATGCCGCACTTGACACATGGGCATTACAAACTGCAGGTTGTCATTGAACTTCAAATAAACCACCAGCTTTGTCCTTAAAAGACCCCTTCTACTCTAGACACAGTGCACCTGAATCTTTAGTGGAGGCAGTGACAGGAAAAGTCTTTTTAAAGACAGGGGGAGGGGAAATGGGTATCCCTGGCTTCTCCCATTCCCGTGCAATAATCCCTGTTGCACGTTCAGGAACAGAAAACACTTTCACAGAGAAAGGAACATTGAAGTAACTTTTAAGTTAACTAGATTACTTAAAGGGACACTATACCTAAACATTTTCTTTCATGATTAAGGTAGAGAATACAATTTTAAACAACATTCCAATTTACTTCTATTACCTAATTTGCTTCATTCTTTAGATATACTTTAATGAAGAACTAGCAATGCACACGGTGAACCAATCACAGGAGGCATCTATGTGCAGCTACCAATCAGCAGCTACTAAGCATATCTAGATATGCTTTTCAGCAAAGAATATCAAGAGAATGAAGCAAATTAGATAATATAAGTAAATTAGAAAGTTGTTTATAATTGTATGCTCTTTCTAAAACATGAAAGCAAAAAATTGAGTTTCATGTCCCTTTAAGGTTCACGACAGACGTACTGAAGTCACCCAGGAAAGCCAAACCTTTAATAATATACGAAGGTGATCAGGCTTAAATCTGAAGAATACAACTTCAGCATCAGATAAAGGAATTATACTGTCCGAATCTGAGATTTCGCCCTCAGAGCTACCAACACATCCTCATTAGACTCATAAGGAAGGGCAACCTGTGCAGCCATAGATAGGACAGAAACCTGCTATCTGAGACTTTTAAATTCATCTTACATGTTCCCTTAACATAGGAAAGTAAACAGAAAATGCTGCAGATACCGCGGAAGATACCTGTGCATCAAAATCCGTATGCAATTAAACTCCTCCAGGAGATTGAGAGGAAACACAGGGCACTTTATGTGTAGCCATTAAGGCTTGGGACGTTAGAGGAGAAGCTGTGGCAATGCCTAAACAGCATCATCCTGAGAGACATGAGGCTTTAAAACATATTTCTATAAATGTAAAGTTCCTTCCAAAAGGAGCATATATCATTATGATTAAAATGTGCGCTGTCACTTTAAGAGTAATAAAACTTTAGGACAGGGAAAGGAAATAATAATTATGAACTGACCACTGAACCCATCTATACCCCTGTCCTAGCAACACAAAGGCTACCTCCTTTAATTCTAAACAGGACTTATAGACAGAAGCCTCATTTTGAGACCATAAAAAAAGGAGAATGTACTGAAAAATAAACAGTAGTTGCGGCTTTACTTTTCATAAGTGCCTGCTTCCAAAAAAACAAAACTAATAGCAGGCTGTTAGTTTCAAACAGGGACATTGACAATGCAAACAAGACTCTTTACCAGTCGTGCTAAGGAACCTGGGTTACGGAGGCTAACTCAGAATGAGGAGAAAATGTTGCCACTCCATAGAGAAGAAGGCGGAGCCATAACATCTTCAAAGAAAATAGGCGCGCAGTCTCTCCAGCGCTCAAAATAAAACTTTTAAAGGGACAGAGAACACCTGGCAGAACTTAATCCCATAATTTAGACCCTCAGAATAAGATACGCCTGCCCCGCCTCCCATGTTAAATACCTGTAGTGATATGGAGTAATCGTCCACAGCACATTCCCTTTTCTGCTGTAGACATGGCCGCCAAACTCCACCCAACCTAACGTATTACCTTTCTTTTTAAACTTAGCAGTCAGTCAGAATAGAATCCTTGGTGGGATTCTTTACCCACGTTCACGGCGATTCGTAGCAGCACTTGAGATTTCTGCTTGCGAGCGGGCAGAATTTTAAATGCGCATTAGCAAGAACACGAACGAGCATTGAATTCTATAGAGAAGGGGACGAAGGAAGAGGGGGAGAAGTTTGGCGGCCATGTCAACAGCAGAAAAACTTATGTGCTGTGGACGCTTACTCCTATAACGTTAGAGGTATTTAACTTGGGAGGAGGTGCAGGCGCATTTTATTATGAGGATCTAAATTATGGGATTAAGTTCTGCCGGGTGTTGACTGTCCCTTTTAAGCAATGAACAAAATTAAAATTCTTTCCAAAGGAATACCTGTTTGCGAGTCCAGGCTGGTATTTATACCATAAAACCTCTAGCAGTCCCACATGAAAAGATTGACAAGACAACACCGCTCTTAGAGTGGTAGGTCTCGAATCTGGTAAAAAGAAACCACGCAGCCGTTCATAAGCTTCTTCCCGATCTCTCAGAAAAAGTCTCAGAGCGGTCCAGAGAGCCGCATAACTAATAAGGGACTATATTTTCAAAGGGAATTAAAATAAGGGAAAATACGTTATTCTCAACCAAGTTAACCCTTTAATAAGCCTCCATTAAAGAGGTAACCAGAGTCTCTCTCACACACATATATAAAGTGCCTGCACCCTGCCTTTAAGACATCCTTGCTAAGGATATACTGTCTCTCAATTAATATTGCAGGACAAATTCTCAAAGTGCCAGTCTCCCACAAGCAGCTCTAGAAGACAAAAAGGCACTTACCTGCATCTAGCCGTCCGGCAGGAGGACAGCTTACTAGGTATGAGAGGATGTCGCTCCTCACAGAGACCTGTAGAAACAAGAAAGAGAGTAAACCTACTCTGGCTTTCCATACCATAGGCAGCAAATATGTTAGGAAAACGCAGCAAGGCCCACCTTACAAGTTCCTAACTGCTTTAAAGCTACCACTGCCCTACTGAAGAGACTAATGTGGAGTACAGCTAGACCCAATCTTGAGAGGAAAGGTCAAAGCAAACCTACTCTGGCTTTCAAAATAATAAAATCTTAATTGAAGTGAAATCTTCAGACACCAAAACTTCACCTCCTCCTTGCACCGAAGGCAAAGAGAATGACTGGGGATTGTGGGAAGGGAAGTGACATATAACAGCTTTGCTGTGGTGCTGTTTGCCTCCTCCTGCTGGCCAGGAGTGATATTCCCAACAGTAATTGATGATTCTGTGGACTCACCGTATGTTAGGAAAGAAAATCTTTATATCTAATCACAAACGTATACGTAGTTAAAGCATTAAACCATTTTACAATACTGTAGTTAAACATAAATTTGAATCCAGATTTTGTTTTCTATTAGGGCTGCCCCATTAATCGCGGATGTGGTTTTAAACTGCGATTAATTGCAGCGGTTTAAAAACCGCAAAAGTATGCATTTTAAAAAATAATAAAAATATTCTGATCGTCATGAAAACGGAGGCGGAGAGGGAGGATGAGAGGCGGGCCAGTGTGCGCCCGTGGGCGGACCTGAGAATGCCCGCAAAATGGCCATTTTGGAAGAGATTGAAGAGTGTGTGGGAGTCATCTGGGAGTGGTGTGGCGGTGGTCAAGCAGTGGTGTGGCAGTGGGACAGCTCAAAGTTGTGAGCAATAAAGTGAGTATTGTACAAAAACTTTAAAGTGCCTTACTGACTTTTTTTTTTTTAAACTATTTTGTGGTTTGTATTTTTATGCTCCAAGAGTGTATTGGACATTGAGAAACATGTACAGTAAGATTCTGTAGTGTACTGTTAAATAGACGTTTCTGCTATGTAACCACAGCACAGGTAGCACTAGCTAATTTTATTTTAACTATTTTCTGGTTTGTATTTTTATGCTCCAAGAGTGTATTGGACATTGAGAAACATGTACAGTAAGATTCTGTAGTGTTAAATAAACGTTTTATTGAAAAATTAAGGTGTTATAGTAATTCTTAATAAAATTGCGATTAAATCGCAATCGCAGTTTTCTTCACCCATATCGCCCAGCCCTATTTTCTGTTTAAAGGGATGTAAAACCAAAATGTTTTCTTTCATGATTTATATAGCTATAGAACATGCTATTTAACCCCTTAGTGACAGACCATTTTTCAATTTTCTTACCGTTAGGGACCAGGGCTATTTTTACATCTTTGCGTTGTTTTTGTTTAGCTGTTATTTTTCTCTTACTCGTTTACTGTACCCACACATTATATACCGTTTTTCTTGCCATTAAATGGAGTTTCATTATTTTCATCATATAATTTACTATAATTTTTTTTTTAATAAAATATGATAAAAAAAAACACACTTTTTCTAACTTTGACCCCCAAAATCTGTTACACATCTACAACCACCAAAAAACACCCATGCTAAATAGTTTCTAAATTTTGTCCCGAGTTTAGAAATACCCAATGTTTACATGATGTTTGCTTTTTTGCAAGTTATAGGGCAATAAGTACAAGTGGCACTTTGCTATTTCTAAACCATTTCCCCCCCCCTCAAAATTAGCGATAGTTACATTGTAACACTGATATCTGTCAGGAATCCCTGAATAACCCTTCACATGTATATATATTTTTTCTAGTAGACAACCCAAAGTATTGATCTAGGCCCATTTTGTTGTATTTCATGCCACCATTTCACCGCGAAATGCAATCAAATAATTTTTTTTTTTACTTTTTCACAAACTTTAGGTTTCTCACTGAAATTATTTACAAACAGCTTGTGCAATTATGGCACAAATGGTTGCAAATGCTTCTCTGGGATCCTCTTTGTTCAGAAATAGCAGACAAATATGGCTTTGGCATTGCTTTTTGGTAATTAGAAGGCCGCTAAATGCCGCTGCGCACCACACTTTTATTATGCCCGGCAGTGAAGGGGTTAATTAGGTAGCTTGTAGAGCTAATTTTAGCTTTTCACCCCCCGATCCCTCCCCGACCTCTCTCAAACAGCTATCTTCACTTCCCCAACCCCCAAAGGTCACTCCCATCTTAAGTACTGGCAGAAAGTCTACTAATATAAAAATAAGTTTTTTTTTATTTATTTTTTGTTGTTGT
This sequence comes from Bombina bombina, assembly GCF_027579735.1. Taxonomy (NCBI): domain Eukaryota; kingdom Metazoa; phylum Chordata; class Amphibia; order Anura; family Bombinatoridae; genus Bombina; species Bombina bombina. The sequence continues at coordinate 138,551,191 of NC_069505.1, read as the reverse complement.
TGGGTAGTATCACCCCTTACCTCCCTGCCCCCCCCCCCCCCAAACAGCTCTCTAACCCTCCCCCTTATACCTATTAGCCGCCATGTTAGGTACTGGCATCTGCCTGCCAGTACCCAGTTTCCTATGTTTTTTTGCTTATATTTTTAAAATGAATAAATAAAACCTGTTTTCTGTAGTGTAGCTGTTACCCCTCCCAGATCCCTTTCTCATAAGATATATATATATATATATATATATATATATACACTCTCCCTCCTTCCCACTCACTAAAAAAATTGTGGCGTAGCTGTAGCGGTCCCACCCGCTCCTGCTCCTCTCACACCTCCTCCCGCCCCCTCCAGCGATGAGCGAGCCTCCCTGCTATGCCTCCCACGCCACCAACGAATCAGCATCATCGCTGGCCGATACAGAAAGTGGCTTAAAAAAAGGTATTACACAATGCCTCAATATCGAGGCTTCGCTGCAATACCCTGAAAGCGGCTGGAAGCAATCACAATCTCTTCCAGTGCTTGAAACCCCAGAGGACGTGCCAGGCACGTCCTTGGTCATTAACAAACGTTTTTTTGTCGGACAAGCCTGGCACGTCTTTGGTCGTTATGTGGTTAAACAACTTTACAATGTACTTTTATTATCTACTATGTATTGTTCTCTTGGTATCCCTTTGTGAAAACTATACCTAGGTAGTCTAAGGAGCTACAGGTTTGTGGCTCACCTGGTGTGTTCTGCCTGCTCCCAGAAGCGCATTACATATCTTCAACAAAGGATAACAAGAGAATGAAGCAAACTATCGAATATAAGAAAAATTTAAAGTTGGTTAAAATTGTATGTTCTTTCTAAATCATGAAAGAAATATTTTTAATTTCATGTCCCTTTAAATGGATATAAAAATCAACATTTTTAATTCACGCTTCATAGATATAGAAATTTTTTGACATTTTCATATGTACTACTGTTATCTGATGGCTTTACTCTCTTTTTAAACTTTGTTGAATGAACATTAAAGGGACATAAACCCCAACATTTTTATTTCATGATTCAGATAGAGCATACAATTTTAAACAATTTTCCAATTTACTTCTATCAATTTTGCTTCATTCTCTTGGAATCCTTTTTTTAAGGCGCAGCAATGCACTACTGGGAGTAAGCTAAACACATCAGTAAACTAAAGACAAAGAGGTATATATTTGTCACCAATTGACAGCTGGCTTCCTGCTTCTGAGCATATCTAGATATCCTTTAAAAAATTAGATAATAAAAATAAACTAGAACGTTGCTTAAAATTGTATGCTTTATCTGAAATCATGAAAGAACATTTTTTGGTTTCATGTCCCTTTAATTTGGTACTTGGTTCTATTTTAAAATCAATGTTAAAGGGATACTAACCCCAATTTTTTTCTTAAATAATTTAAATGTAGCCACTAATAAGCAAGCACTATCTAGGGAGCTGAACCTAAAATGGTCCAGTTCCTAAGCTTTACATTCCTGCTATTTTAAATAAAGATAGCAAGAGAAGGAAGAAAAACGTATAATAGGGGTAAATTAGAAAGTTGGTTAAAATTGCATGCATCCCTGAATCATTAAATTAAAAAAATGGGTTTAGTATCCCTTTAAGATGCATATATGTGTAGCAACCACTCTGCATCTCCTTAGCATTCTTAGGTATATACGACTACATGATATTTTCTTTCTATATTTTTTTTAAAGTTAATTGCTGAAATGTCATCTGGTGAACAAAGAAGACAGAGGATCCAAGATAATATTAAAGAAATACAGAGACGGGTACATTTTAGATTTTACTTTATAGAATAAGATATAGAATATACTTTTTTATATATATTCTATAAAAATAAATTACATATTTTTTTTTTTTTTTTTTTTTTTACTTAAGCGGGCCCAGTATCAACAGGAGAGAAACAGCAGACCTCTCCCAATGGATCCAGCTGATACACACATATTTGACCCTATCATTAAGCCATCTCAAACATCATCTGCAGGTTCTGGATCAGAAACCAGTAATTCCGCAGTAAACTCACGAGCGGGTACCAATGATTGGTGTCAGTGTGGCAGATGTGTTATAATGCCCACAGAATTAGAATCCAAATGTTGCAAAGACATTATAAAGGTGCAACCACTAATGACACCCGGTGTGGACTGCATATGCCAACATCATTATTTTGACAGACTGAAAGACAGACAATATCTGTTAGAAATGCACAGATATAGAGCTTCAGATAGACGGACACGTGAAAGACGTGTCGGTGATCTGCAAGAGAGGTATATTACATGTTATGCTATATTTAAACTGTATAATAGAGTAATTAAAAGTTAATACTAATTTTTTTTTTTTTTAAATACACAGAGATTATCGAAAAATAGCATATCGGGCATTTACTTTGTGGGTACATGGACATCTTGGTAAAGTAAATCGCAGACCTATTCCATCGTGTGTTGTTTCAACTATCAAACAACAGTTCCCTGCACCTGACCCTATTTTTATGGGATATTATAGAGTTGAATTTGATGCACCTGCAGCGGAGATGTTTTTTGATTAATAATAATTTTCAAATTGTTTATCAAGTAAACTGTTTTTATTTTTTTGGTTGATAAAAATGTAGTTTGATACTGTCATGTGTCACTCTTACCTTACTAATTTTCACCTTCCTTCTCCTTCCTGATCTCCTCTTGTCTTAAAATTATTATTACTTCTATTACAGTATTTTAGATCACTCATTGTATTTTGATAAATTAATCCAAGTCAATACTACATTTGTTACCAGTATCCCAAACGTATTGAATGTTATATAATAAAACTAATTTCAATTTTGAAATTCTGGTTTATCATTTTTGTCATGATTCGGTTAGAACAAATACATTTTTATACAACTTTCAAATGTTTTCAAATTAAATAATTTGAAATATTTTCTTGATTTCGTTTGTTGAAGAAACGCCGATGCACATGGATGGTTGATCCAATTAAAAGAGCATATGTGCATCCACCAATCTATATCTTGTGAGCATACTGTGTTATGCTTTTCAACAAAAGAGCATTACAAATAATATAATACAATTAATTTGCTATTTTGTGAATTATTGCTTGCTATCTCAGAATCATGAAATTAAAGACATTGGTTTTTCATTTCTATTTAAAATATTGTTATATAAATAAAATATTGAACTAATTCACTATAGTTTATGCTCATTCATTTTTGTTTGAACTATATCGATCAATGGACATTGTATAACCATGGAAGTAAGTTATAGACATGGCCTCATTTAAAACAATGTTGTACTGTACTTACTGTTAAAACATGTTTTACACATACACAAACCTCTAATTAGAACAATAATTGTGTTTAAATGAAAACATAAATTACAACTAAATAGATCAATCAAATTATATTTATTTCATAAAGGTGGTGAGAGTGGACTTCCGGTGGGCGGTCTCAAGTGCTACTGCATCTTGGAGGAGCTCCGTTATTTTTGTTAAAGATTAGGATTATATCCTTGGTTTTTTTCCGCAACAAATTGCCCTCAAGAGTTTATACCCTTACACAGAAGGTGTGTGGGCTTCGACTAACGCAGGAGAACACCATCTCTCTCCCACCGGCGGCAAATACACTTTTTGGGCGCGAAAATATGCGCAATGTTTAAAAGACTGAATCAGGCCGTGTCTTTTAATTGAACTATATGAGATTGTCTCAGCGCTGGATTGAAGGACCTCTGGCTATCATCAAGGCTGTATGCAACCTGCATCGCGAGGTCCAACTTTGGAAAATCCTTTTGATATCCGGCAACAGAAGGGATTGAAACCAGGGAAACCTGCAGTGACTGACGCAGTTCCCTTTTCTATGCGAGAACGCTGAAACACCCAGCCGGCAAGCTTTTCGCTTCATTACAGTGATAACTGATACGGTAGCAAGCCGTTCTGCTTGTACCAGGAAGTTTTGTTAACAGCAATATCGTAGGGAGCTGAATCTACAGTAGTCTTGAGTGCTGTTTTCACATAGGCTCTTAGGTGAGGAGGCAGGAAAGGGCCTTACTGCATCAGCACATCCCACGCTACAAAGCACATTCACATTTCCTCATCTGGGATTGAAAAGTACCAACAACAACTCGGAGGCGATGCCCCATAAAGCCACATAACAGAGCTACGTTTTATTTGTGAAACCCCCAGTTGTTTTTCTACACTTGACTCCATAAGGATAAGAAGAAACAAAGGAACAAATAATAAACAAAGAAGAAATTAAGAGAAAAGACACAGATGGAAAAATTCCACCCTGGAATCCAATGGGACACTAGTCTTATTCCAGCATATTGCTTAGGTTGGTAAGAACTTTATAACGCCACTACTGCATATTTGAAGTAATTCTTGGTGGCACGTTTCCTAATGGTTTATGTTTGGTGGATTGTTCTTTGCTTTTCTTTAATCTGCTAATTTCTGTTCATTTATTGTTTTGTGTACACATACTCACAGTTTGCTCTGTTTACTCCAGTCACTTATATTACAGTACTATTCTCTCTAATTGAGGGTTAGACTCTCTTTACTCACTCAGGTTATGGTGCAGATAGTGTATCGTTTAATATGGATACATACTTAGATTCATCTAAAATGGCCCCATAACATAGAGCAGGAGATAGAAGGGCAAAACAAAATCCTGATACACAGCCTATTACACAACCTGTATCTCCAGAATCAAATGCTTATTCCACTGAGACACATGTGATAGTTCAACAGATAAACTCCCTTTTTTTGCCTAAAATAGAAAGTCTTCAAAAACGTGTAGACAACATCACTGGTGAGCTTAAACAATTCTCAACCAGAATCATAGAAGTAGAGGAGAGAGTGTCCGAGTTGGAAGATGTCAGTGTGACTAATAAAAAAAAAAATATTATTCTACATCAGCGTCTAGAGGACCTAGAAAATAGATCCAGGTGTAATAACTTGCGTCTGGTTGGTGTGCCCGAATCTGTGAAAAATAACGAGCTCTTAGATTTTGTAGAATGCACCCTCCCTACTCTCCTGGGTTTGGAGGCCTCTCTTTTCAAAGGTAGCATTGAAAGGACTCATAGAATTGGATCAGAAAGATGTACTGATAAGGGTGCTGTACCTTGGCAAGTCATGGTCAAATTTTTACATTTCCAATTAAAAATATCCATTCTTAGAGCATACCGCTCAATACCTGCTGTTATCTATAATAATGTAAAAATGTAATTGTTTCAAGATTACTTGGTAATGAAGCGCCCATATTCTCTCCCATATGTACGGCCCTAAACAATGGGGACACAAGGTGTTTTTACTCTACCCAGCAAAACTCACAGGCCCCAGATTTTTTTTTTTTTTTTTTAAGAAAAAAAAAAATGTTTATTGAATCTTAAATTAATATAAAAGATGATGACCTGCAACCCATGGGGCAGCCATTTCATAACACACTTTAGGAAAGTAATAACAGACTAAAAGAGTAATAGCCATTGTGAAAGCTGCACATTACTGGGTGAAATCGATACAACTACAATACGCTCTTGATTTCAGGACAGAGTCTTGCAAGGAAGGGCTGCATCATACGGCCCTCAAAGGGCAAACTTAGTTTAATCAATAACTGCCTCTCCACTTCTCTTTTAACTCTAATCCTCAGATTTACAAATGAATTGGAATAGCAGTTAGTGAATCTACTGGCTAAAAATAAAAATGGTGCTGGCTCTACTCAACCAGAAACAGTCTTTGGGTGCTAAGTGGCGATCACAAGGGTGAGTTATTTAAACATGTCAGATAATGTTGGTCCCTTGAAATGTTTAATATCCTACAAAATGACACTAAAAACCAACAATAAAAAATATCAACAGAGATGGAGGATTTTTAAAGGAACAGTCTTCCAGAGTGTGTTGTGTGTGCTGTTTTTTTATTTTATTTTAATACTAAAGCACTTACACTTTCCAACCCCATTTAATTTGTAATCACAGTTATGCTCCTGGAAAACCAAAACAGTAGATATTCAGACTTTCCAATTAATAGGCAACGTCCCTTTCCTGCTATATACAAGTCACCCTGCTTACATACCCTAGCAACCTACAGTAACATTCTTGGTTCAGTTACAATATGGGCCTGCGCAGCTGATACAGTGTCAGGCCTGCTGCACACTCCCTAAATACAACAAAGAATGTGCAATGCTCTGCAGACTGCTCCAGCCACAAAGTTTAGTAAAAATGCAACCAGGCTGAGATGTCTTTAAAACAAACAAAAAAAATATAGAAGTGGGCACAGAGAGCAGCACATGGCTGTAGAACCAAAGTGCCAAAACTGCATTTCGCTAAAGAAGAAAAGGAAAAAAAAAAAAAAGTTGCTTTTTTGTGATCACCTACAGAAGCGTTATGCTGGCACTGCCGGTGTTTTCAGTACATTTTGTTATAGCACCCAGTGGGTGGATGCTGTCATTTTTTATTCCGGTTGTCAGAGAGGGGGCTGTGAATACAGCAGGGATATGGTAGTGAGCTGGTCTGGTGATGCCGTCTCTAGTCATGTGCTCATCGTAGCTCTCACCACCTCCCAACGCTCACACACACTAGACCCATCCTTAGAAACGACCGTGCCTTTGTCTGGGGGAGCGGGATCGCCGGCGTCTATCTCGATCACGATTTTTGTCTGAGAAGCGTATGGGGGATGGTGCTTTAGAACCGTCCAATCGATTTCTGCGTCCTTGTCCGTACAGCTGTCGTCGCAGAGCACTGCTGATGGGCTTCAAGTGCATAAAATTGCAGAATCCGCCACGGGTGCACTCTCCCATTTCATACTGACGACAACAGGACTCCCTGAAATCTGTGACTGGAGACAGCTCTGCATGTATGGCCTGGCCGTTAAACCAGCGATTGTTCAGCTCTGCAAGAGCACGTTCTGCATCTTCCTCCCTTCGAAACTTGACATAGACGTTCTCAACCAGATGGTCACCGAGGTTATCACAGATGTTCATCTCTTCGATCTCACCATACTTTTGTTCCACTTCAGTAAAAACCTCAAAGAAGTCGTCATAATGTTCCTGCACCTGTATGTCACTCACGTGGCCTGAAAGAGATGAGAATATGTGAGAGCCGTCTGCACTCTGAGCTGTGTTCTGAGGATTGCGATACAGGTTCAACAACACAATTGTCTGACTGAAGGTAGGTTTGTTGTGAAGCCGAGAGCATCTGTCTCCATGACGACAAGCTCCAATCTTGAAATAGAAGGAGCAGTTAACCTTGTCCTTCTCGGTTCCGAAAATCGAGGCGAGATACTCGGCCATGTTCCCAGTCTCAGAACTCTTTGTGCTTCCTGTCCGAACACTCGGCCCCAGATTTTTTTACTCACCTGGTGAGGTTAGAGAGTTCCTTAAATCCTCAGGTGGTTCATCTATTCTTTCTCCTAATCACTCCTCACACTCTGATCCAGGTTGAAGTGGTATATTGGTAAATACTATTTTGAAAATTTACCCCCCTGCATTCTAGGGGTACTTCTAATAGCTTAATACCATTTTTAAAAATGTTTATGGTTCTACATGCTAAAAGGTTTGTGGTTTTGTTCTTTATGATTGTTGCTTGGTTTGAAACACAAGGGATTTGTTTTGAGGTGTTTTTACATATCTTCTGTTCTGTCACAATATATTGACTCACATATCTCTTTGGATGGTAAGTCAATGCATATTTTTTTGGTCAAAAATGGATGTTGAAACCCCCTCTTTATCCACAGATGTTCAGCTTACTTACTTTTTTTTTGTTCCCCTCTCCGGCGAGATGCAGACTCCGTGGCTTAGTTGCTTTGACACTTAAATTTTGTTAATTAAACATTGGAGGGGTTAATTCTCCAATTAAAAGAAAAGCAATTTTGACGCATCTGCGTAAATTGGGTACGGATATAGCCATGCTACAAGAAACTCATCTCAACGACATGGAACATAAGTTAAAAAGTGATTGGGTGGGGGAGCTCCAGTATATATCTCACACTAATTCTATTAGAGGCCTGGCAATTCTCTTTGGGAAGGGTAAATCAGTTGAAATCTTAAAAACTTTAAAAGATAGGTATTTAATTGTACAGGCTAAAATAGAGACCCGTGTATACACCTTATGCAATATCTATGCTCCAAATCATCAGAAGGATAGACATTTTTTGAACAGTTTTATCCAAACACTGATGCCATATTTGGTTTCTCATATGATAATTGGAGGTGACTTTAATCTTGCCCCAAATCCGCTGTGTGGTAGGATGGCTGGTCCGGTAGGCTCTCAAGCATATAGAAGCAAACCTGTAGGTACATTTGAAAACCTAACCTTTTCTAAGCTGTCTTCTGAATTATTGGTTAGTGATATCTGGAGACTGAGACATCCTACTGATAATGATTTTACTTGTATCTCTAAGGCTAAAGCCTCATGTGCACGTATCAATCTTTTTTTAATATCCGAAGCATTAATCCCCAACGTTAAATCAAATAGAATTCATAACGTTCTTCTATCTGATCATGCGCCGGTTGAATTGGTTTTTGATTTTGAGGGTCCAGTTTTTAAGAGAAACATGCTTAGATTCCCCTCTCATCTATATAGATCTGATTCCTTTCGTAAGTTTTTCTCCCACGCGTGGATGGATTATTTTACTGACAATAGAGATCACAGTTTCAGTCCGGAATTGTTTTGGGAAGCTTCCAAAACAGTTCTAACGGGTAATATAATATCCTATGTAGCAAACCAGCGTCGGAACATGCAGAAGAAGCTTCTCTCCCTGAGTAGAGAAGTAACTGACACACATCAAACTTTTTGCGAAACCACAGTACACTTTAATCTGTATCTAACAGCCAAGGCGTCTCTAGATACGTTCTTAGAACATCAAGCAACCCAGTGCCTTCTTAAAAGAAATTCCAAATATCTATGTTACTGAAATAAATCAGGTAGACTAATGGCCTCCTTGGTAAACAAAAGTTCTAATAGAAAAAACATAGCTTCTGTCTCCTGTAATGTCCTTACATAGCAAACATTAACTCTTTATATGAATGATGCACTGGCAACTTCTAAATGTAGACTGGCACTTTATTTACTGGATTGCATAACAATTTGGCTCCTGTAGATTTGCACACAGTAATATGGATATACACACATACAGTATCCCACAAAAGTGAGTACACCCCTCACATTTTTGTAAATATTTTATTATATCTTTTCATAAGACAACACTGAAGAAATTACACTTTGTAAAGTAGTGATTGTACAGCCTGTATAACTGTGTACATTTGCTGTCCCCTCAAAATAACTCAACACACAGCCATTAATGTCTAAACCATTGGCAACAAAAGTGAGTACACCCCTAAGAGGAAATGTCCAAATTAGGCCCAATTAGCCATTTTCCCTCCCCGGTGTCATTTGACTTGTTAATGTTACAAGTTCTAAGGTGTGAATGGGGAGCAGGTGTGTTAAATTTGGTGTTATCACTCTCACACACTCTCATACTGGTCACTGGAAGTTCAACATGGCACCTCATGGCAAAGGACTCTCTAAGGATCTGAAAAAAATAATTGTTGCTCTACATAAAGATGACCTAGGCTATAAGAAGATTGCCAAGACCCTGAAACTGAGCTGCAGCACGGTGGGTAAAACCATACAGCGGTTTCACAGGACAGGTTCCACTCAGAAAATGCCTCGCCATGGTCAACCAAAGAAGTTGAGTGCACATGCTCAGCGTCATATCTAGAGATTGTCTTTGGGAAATAGACGTATGAGGGCTGCCAGCATTGCTGCAGAGGTTGAAGGGGCGGGGGGTCAGCCTGTCAGTACTCAGACCATACGCCGCACCCTGCATCAAATTGGTCTGCATGGCTGTCGTCCCAGAAGGAAGCCTCTTCTAAAGATGATGCACAAGAAAGCCAACAAACAGTTTGCTGAAGACAAGCAGACTAAGGAAATGAATTACTGGAATCATGTCCTGTAGTCCGATGAGACCAAGATAAACTTATTTGGTTCAGATGGTGTCAAGCATGTGTGGCGGAAACCAAGTGAGGAGAACAAAGACAAGTGTGTTTTGCCTACAGTCACGCATGGGGGTGGGTGTGTCATGGTCTGGGCCTGCATGAGTGCTGCCGGTACTGGGGAGCTACAGTTTATTGAGGGAACCATGAATGCCAACATGTACTGTGACATACTGAAGCAGAGCATGATCCCCCTACCTTCGGAGACTGGGCCGCAGGGCAGTGTTCCAACATAACGACCCCAAACACCTCTAAGACGACCACTGCCTTGCTAAAGACGCTAAGGGTAAAGGTGATGGACTGGCCAAGCATGTCTCCAGATCTAAACCCTATTGAGCATCTGTGGGGCATCCTCAAATGGAAGGTGGGGGGAGCGCAAGGTCTCTAATATCCACCAGCTCTGTGATGTCGTCATAGAGGAGTGGAAGAGGACTCCAGTTGCAACCTGTGAAGCCCTGATGAACTCTATGTCCGAGAGGGTTAAGGCAGGGCTGAAAAATAATGGTGGCCACACAAAATAGTGACACTTTGGGTCCAATTTGGACATTTCCACTTAGGGGTGTACTCACTTTTGTTGCCAACGGTTTAGACATTAATGGCTGTGTGTTGAGTTATTTTGAGGAAACAGCAAATTGACACTGTTATACAGACTGTACACTCACTACTTTACATTTTAGCAAAGTGTAATTTCTTCAGTGTTGTCACATGAAAAGATATAATAAAATATTGACAAAAATATGAGGGGTGTTCTCACTTTTGTGGGATACTGTATATAGTCTTTTATAATGAATGGCTGCTGCACTCCTTATATTAGCAGTCCTGTACACTGTGTATGCAGCACTATAGTAATCTCAGTATCAGGTAGTATGCAAGATGACAAGGGAACTACCTGGCCAGCTGTATAAAGTCTGTTCTGTAGACAGTAATCCAGGGTAATTTATAACTGTACAACTGTTAACTGTATAACTGTAATGTGTAACTTACAGTTCTTACTCTTCCTGACTAGCTGATGCTGTATCCTGCTGCACTGATCTGTAGCTGTAATGTTCAGCAGCAAAATGCTGTATCTATTATATACTTGTGCTTAAATTGATATGTTGTCAAATTTGTTAAACAAACGCTTGATCACTTGGAATTGAATATTGCCTTGTAAGCTTTACCCAGAAATAAGTGCTTCTACTAATGGGTGTTAAGACAGGCAGTAATATAATAGTTAGCTACTTTGGAGCGAGTTCAGTAATAGAGAGATCAACTGAGATGAGACTAGTAACTAACAAGCAGAGATGTGAATGCATATGTATGTGAAGAAATCCTGCTTGAATCTTTACACAAAGAAACCCAGTGTCCGTGTACTGTGAGCAATTTCCCAACAGGTGGTTTAACAGCAAGTACAAGCCTTAGGATGTTGTGGCAGGTTTTGTCAATACAGTATGCAAGATAAACAAAGATTACTTCCAGAATGCCACTGAACTTAGCCTATATTAATACGGAACCTGATAGGGCAGAGCGGAGCTTCCTTAACACGCAGCGTACAGCTGCTCTGGGTCCGGTCAGCGGTGATCACTGATATCCGTTCAGTGAGAGAGGCTAGACTGCGCTCTGTGCATGCTTCGTAGTTATATTGGAAACTGAGAGATTGTTAATTTGATAACAAGGTGGTATGAGGAATTGGGTTATATGTTTAAGGTGGAATAGGAGGATCATGACAGTAGCTGACATTACATTTCTTATTAGCAGCGCTTGTGTGATCCTGAAGTTCAGTCCTTGTTACTTGTACTTTATAACTGCATCACAAAACTGTCACAAGGTGGCTTCTGTACTGTCGGATTCTTAACACAGCCCACTTGATGACATCATCTTTGTATAGAAGCCTCAATCTGCCATCTAATCAAACCAGGAAGTAAGCACACTACATCTCCCATGAGGGAAAAAATTCTACCAAAATTAATGATATTCTCAAATGCTTTGAAAACTATTATAAACAACTATATATAGTTAGTATATATATATATATATATATATATGGATGGTACTGGCACTAGAACCTAGTGACACTGGAAATAAGACTGAACTAAGCCTTACAGTCCGGTGCTACCCCTAGTAAATAAGTTAACAAAAATTGGAGAGAATAAAGATTAGGGTTTAGTGAGCACTCTTTCCTAGTATAAGAAGTAATTCTATAAAAAAATAACTTTTAATAAAAAATGAGGATACAACCTCTTTATTGTGAATAGAACTTCACCAACCAAAACTATACTATAATAAAATACATGCATTCACCCACCTGTTTCCTGGCCGATAGCTGCAGTCGTCGGCATCAGGTGCCAGGGGTGACAAAAACATGAAATGCCACTATAAATGTAGTGTTTTTTAGTGTAGTTGCGGCCTAGATAGTGGCCTTTTTCAATGTGAGTGGTAACAAGCCGAAGCCCCAAATGCCACCCTTTTTAAATACGGTTCAAAAACCTTCATCCTCCAGTCATGGTGCTGTACTGGACAACGCGCTCCATATGGCCTATCTATGCTGTTTATAGCTAGTTTATGGGTGTATACTATTTGTGTGTATCGTGATTGGTATGCAAATAATGACATTGCATACCTAATGGGTGTAACAGAGTCTGACAGCTTAAGCGTATTCCCAGCTTAAGTGTATTCTCCAATCTATTTTGTGCGATGTGTAATTCCAAGCATGTTAAGTAACTCTCTTAAATGTACATTCGCACAGGTGAAATAGATAGACCCGGTTTTGCTATAACGTGTATTCCCTATGAGCTTCTCTCAACTATTGTGCAATATAGTGCATCGCGCACCATCTGATTTGTCTGTGTTGTTTACAGCTGATATGTGGGCGTATTTCAATGATGCATATCATAGTTTTAAGAGAAATGCTGAAATCGCAAACAGTGGGTGTGAGTAAATAAAGAAATAGACAGCTAATGAATGTTAAAAAAAAAATCCCATTTTACAAAATATATGTGCCTGAGCATGTTCCAATGTTTCCTAATAATATACTCATATTAATATGATACCTCTAATGTGAAAATATTAGCTCCGGATTAGCTCTAACACTTATTTCCTTGTGAACTTGCCCCAATGGGTAGAGTAATACTGATGTCATAGAGTGGGCATTTCAAGTCAACAAAAACCAAACAGTAATTGCGTATTAAACGATCAGATTGTGCGCAATGCACTATATTGCACAATAGTTAAGAGAAGCTCATAGGGAATACATGTTATAGCAAATCCGGTTCTGACTATTTTACCTGTGCGAATGTATGAATGTCCATATAAGAGTTACTTAACATGCTTGGAATTACACATTGCACAACATAGATCGGGGAATACACTTAAGCTTTCAGACTCTGTTTAGAAGTTACAACCATTAGGTATTCAATGTCATTATTTGCCTACCAATCACGATGCACACAAATAATATACGCCCATAAACTAGCTATAAACAGCATAGATAGGTCATATGGAGGGTGTTGTCCATTGCAGCACCATGATTGGAGGATGAAGGTTTTTGAACCGTATTTAAAAGGGTGGCATTTGTGGCTTCGGCTTGTTACCACTCACATTGAAAAAGGCCACTATCTAGGTCGAAACTAGTTTGTGTAAATTTATTGTGGTATTTCATGTTTCTCTTGCAAGGTGTATCCAGTCCACGGATTCATCCTTTACTTGTGGGATATTCTCATTCCCTACAGGAAGTAGCAAAGAGAGCACACAGCAAAGCTGTCCATATAGCTCCCCCTCTAGCTCTACCCCCCAGTCATTCTCTTTGCTGGCTCTAAGCACTAGGGTCTTTCTCGGGAGTGTAAAATGAATGTGGTGTTAGAATTGTAGTTTTATTATCTTCAATCAAAAGTTTGTTATTTTAAATGGTACCGGTTTGTACTATTTACTCTCTAGCAGAAAAGTGATGAAGATTTCTGCTGAGAGGAAAATGATTTTAGCATGTTGTAACTAAAATCCACTGCTGTTCCCACACAGGACTGAGGAGGGGGGACTGAGTTGGGGGGAACAGTTTGCAGGGTGATCTGCAATAAGGTATGTTCAGTCATTTATTTCTAGACAAGACTGAGATAATGCTAGAAGACTGACAAGATCCCCATGAGGGAAGGGTAAACTATGTTCACAGACTTAGTAAGGAATTGAATGCTTACATAATAGGGCTAATATACTGGTTGACACTTATTCAGGGCAATCGATTGTTTAGCTAAGGAAAAATCATTTTGAAAGACACTTTGAAAGCCCTTTTGGGTTTTTTTCTGGAGTTATTACCACATGGCTGTTTTTTAGTCATTTAGGAGTGATTTACTAGGCCTCACAGCTCCGGAGTAGAGTGGGAGGGGCCTAATTGCCTCAGATGCACAGTTAGAATTGCAGAGAAGTTCATGCTGTTTCAAATGGAGGGTCCTGCTGATGTTTGAGGGCCTAAAAGAAGCTATATTCCCCCAAATCTGATCCCTAAGGGAAGGTAGGGCCACAGCAAGGCTGTGGCAAGGTGCTGTAGTGATTTAACCAGGTGTTGGCTTTAGGCTGCTCCGGTTTGGGCATTAAGGGGTTAATCGTTTTGAAACTTGGGGTGCAATCTTATTAAGGCGTTGGCTACATACTGTGCAAATTTCAGAAAGGTTGCTGCATTTTTCACCGTTTTGTAAAATTGTGTGCTCTTTTTATCTCTTAAAGGCACAGTAATGTTTTTTTCAAATTGTGTTTTTTATTTGATTAAAGTGATTCCAAGCCTGTTTGTGTACTCTACTAGTCTGTTAAACATGTCTGACACTAAGGAAAATCCTTGTTCAATGTGTTTAGAAGCCATGGTGGAACCCCCTCTCAGAATGTGTCCCACTTGTACTGATATGTCTATACACTTTAAAGATCATATTGTTGCACTTAAGAATGTGGCCCAAGATGATTCTCAGACTGAAGGTAACGAGGGTAGCCCGTCTGCCTCTCCCCAAGTGTCACAACCAGTTACGCCCGCGCAAGCGACGCCTAGTACCTCTAGTGCGTCTAACCCTTTTACATTACAAGACTTAGCGGCAGTCATGGATAATTCTCTTACAGCCTTCTTATCTAAACTGCCCGTGTTACCTGCAAAGCGTGATAGCTCCGTTTTAAGAACAGATTATGAGCATTCTGACGCTTTGGTAGCCGTATCAGATATACCCTCACAACGCTCTGAAGTGGGAGTGAGGGATTTGATGTCTGAGGGAGAAGTCTCTGATTCAGGAAGGGTTCCTCCCCAGACAGATTCAGATACATTGGCTTTTAAATTTAAACTAGAACACCTCAGTGTTTTACTTAGGGAGGTATTAGCTACTCTGGATGACTGTGACCCTTTGGTGATCCCAGAGAAATTGTGTAAAATGGACAAGTACCTAGAGGTCCCTGTTTACACAGATGCGTTTCCGGTCCCTAAGAGGATTGCGGATATCGTTACTAAGGAGTGGGATAGGCCAGGTGTCCCTTTTGTCCCCCCTCCTGTTTTTAAGAAAATGTTCCCCATATCTGACCCCATGCGGGACTCATGGCAGACGGTCCCTAAGGTGGAGGGGGCTGTTTCTACACTAGCTAAACACACAACCATACCAATTGAAGACAGTTGTGCTTTTAAAGACCCTATGGATAAAAAATTAGAGGGGTTACTTAAGAAATTTTTGTTCAACAAGGTTTTCTTCTCCAACCTATTGCCTGCATTATTCCTGTAACTACTGCAGCTGCTTTCTGGTTTGAGGCGCTGGAAGACTCGCTCCAGACGGAGACCTCATATGAGGAAATTATGGATAGAATTAATTTCCAAATAGCTAAGTTAGCGGCGAAAAAAAAAAAAGAGAAAAATTAAAAAAAAAAAAATTAGGTTTCGCCATTTTGGCGCGCAGGGCACTATGGCTAAAGTCCTGGTCGGCCGATGTGTCTTCTAAATCCAAGCTTTTGAATATATTACTACCGTGGATCTAAAGGATGCGTATATGCACATTCCTATCCACAAAGATCATCACCAGTTTCTCAGGTTCTCCTTTCTGGACAAGCATTTTCAGTTTGTGGCTCTTCCTTTCGGGTTGGCCACTACTCCCAGAATTTTCACAAAGGTGCTAGGGTCCCTCCTGGCGGTTCTAAGACCGCGGGGCATAGCAGTGGCGCCTTACCTAGACGACATCTTAATTCAGGCGTCAACTTTCCAAAGAACCAAGTCTCACACGGAGATTGTATTGGCCTTTCTGAGGTCTCACGGATGGAAGGTGAACATCAAAAAGAGTTCTCTCTCCCCCCTCACAAGAGTTCCATTCCTAGGAACCCTGATAGACTCTGTAGAAATGAAAATATTTCTGACGGAGGTCAGAAAGCTAAAACTCTTAACTACTTGCCGAGCTCTTTATTCCATTCCTCGGCCATCTGTGGCTCAGTGCATGGAGACAATCGGACTAATGGTTGCGGCAATGGACATAGTCCCTTTTGCTCGGATACACCTCAGACCACTGCAACTATGCATGCTCAAACAGTGGAATGGGGATTATGCAGATTTGTCTCCTCAAATTCAGTTGGACCAGGAGACCAGAGATTCTCTTCTCTGGTGGTTGTCTCAGGATCACCTGTTTCAAGAAATATGTTTCCGCAGGCCAGAGTGGAACATCGTAACGACCGACGCCAGTCTGTTAGGCTGGGGTGCGGTCTGGGACTCCCTGAAAGCTCAGGGCTTATGGTCTCGGGAAGAAACTCTTCTCCCGATAAACATTCTGGAACTTAGGGCGATATTCAACGCTCTTCAGGCATGGCCTCAACTAGCGGCGGCCAAATTCATCAGATTTCAGTCGGATAACATCACGACTGTAGCTTACGTCAATCATCAGGGGGGAACAAAGAGTTCCCTAGCGATGACGGAAGTAACCAAAATAATCAGGTGGGCGGAGGATTACTCCTGCCATCTCTCAGCAATTCACATCCCAGGAGTAGACAACTGGGAGGCGGATTTTCTAAGTCGTCAGACTTTTCACCCGGGGGAGTGGTAACTCCACCCGGAGGTATTTGCCCAGCTGACTCAGCTATGGGGCACCCCAGAGTTGGATCTGATGGCGTCCCGTCAGAACACCAAACTTCCTCTCTACGGGTCCAGGTCCCGGGATCCCAAGGCAAGGTATTGATAGATGCTCTAGCAGCGCCTTGGTCCTTCAATCTGGCTTATGTTTTTCCACCGTTTCCTCTTTTCCCGCGTCTGTTTGCCAGAATCAAGCAGGAGAAGGCTTCGGTGATTCTGATATCGCCTGCGTGGCCACGCAGGACTTGGTATGCAGACCTAGTGGACATGTCATCTGTCCCACCATGGACACTGCCAATGAGGCAGGATCTTCTAATACAAGGTCCGTTCAAGCATCCAAATTTAGTTTCTCTACGTCTGACTGCTTGGAGATTGAACGCTTAATTCTATCAAAGCGTGGGTTCTCTGAGTCAGTTATAGATACTCTGATTCAGGCTAGAAAGCCTGTCACCAGGAAAATCTACCATAAGATATGGCGGAAATATCTTTGTTGGTGTGAATCCAATGGTTACTCATGGAGTAAGATTAGGATTCCCAGGATATTGTCCTTTCTCCAAGAAGGACTGGAGAAAGGATTGTCAGCTAGTTCCTTAAAAGGACAAATATCTGCTTTGTCTATCCTGTTACACAAGCGTCTGGCAGAGGTACCAGACGTTGAAGCGTTTGCTCAGGCTTTAGTCAGAATCAAGCCTGTCTATGAACCTATGGCTCCGCCATGGAGTTTGAATCTAGTTCTTTCAGTTCTTCAAGGGGTTCCGTTTGAACCTTTACATTCCATAGACATTAAGTTGTTATCTTGGAAAGTATTGTTTTTGATAGCTATCTCTTCTGCTCGAAGAGTTTCAGAATTATCTGCCTTACAGTGTGATTCACCTTACCTGGTGTTCCAATCAGATAAGGTAGTTTTGCGTACCAAGCCTGGTTTTCTTCCTAAAGTTGTTTCTAACAAGAATTTTAACCAGGAAATAGTTGTTCCTTCTCTGTGTCCTAATCCATCTTCGAAGAAGGAAAGTCTATTACACAATCTTGATGTAGTTTGTGCTTTAAAGTTCTATTTACAAGCAACTAAGGATTTCAGACAAACATCTTCCTTGTTTGTTATCTATTCTGGTAAGAGGAGAGGTCAGAAAGCGACTGCTACCTCTCTTTCCTTTTGGCTGAAAAGCATCATCCGTTTGGCCTATGAGACTACTGGCCAGCAGCCTCCTGAAAGAATTACTGCTCATTCTACCAGAGCAGTGGCTTTCAAAAATGAGGCTTCTGTTGATCAGATTTGTAAGGCAGCGACTTGGTCTTCACTGCATACTTTTGCCAAATTTTACAAATTCGATACTTTTGCTTCTTCGGAGGCTATTTTTGGGAGAAAGGTTTTGCAAGCAGTGGTGCCTTCCGTTTAAGGTACCTGTCTTGTTCTCTCCCTTCATCCGTGTCCTAAAGCTTTGGTATTGGTATCCCACAAGTAAAGGATGAATCCGTGGACTGGATACACCTTGCAAGAGAAAACAGAATTTATGCTTACCTGATAAATTACTTTCTCTTGCGGTGTATCCAGTCCACGGCCCGCCCTGGCATTTAAGTCAGGTAAAAAATTTTTTGTTTAAACTACAGTCACCACTGCACCCTATGGTTTCTCCTTTTTCTTCGTAACCTTTTGTCGAATGACTGGGGGGTGGAGCTAGAGGGGGAGCTATATGGACAGCTTTGCTGGGTGCTCTCTTTGCTACTTGCTGTGAGAATATCCCACAAGTAAAGGATGAATACGTGGACTGGATACGCCGCAAGAGAAAGTAATTTATCAGGTAAGCATAAATTCTGTTTTTTTCACCCCTGGCACCTGATGCCGAAGACTGCAGCTATCGGCCAGGAAACAGGTGGGTGAATGCATGTATTTTATTATAGTATAGTTTTGGTTGGTGAAGTTCTATTCACAATATAGAGGTTGTATCCTCATTTTTTAATACATATTATTAAAAGTAATTTTTTATAGAATTACTTCTTATACTAGGAAAGAGTGCTCACTAAACCCTAATCTTTATTCTCTCCAATTTTTGTCAATCTTATATAGGCATTAATAACAATGACTCACAGCCTCACTTAGCACTTAACGCAGATGACATACTGCTTTTTGTAGATAATCTTTAACAACATTCCCAAAATACTGGATATTATCACTAAATTTGGAGCATTTTCAGGCTATAAAGTTAACATGTCAAAATCTGAGATATTATGGCTAAATAGACTACCTCACAATGAGGTGCAATATCATTTTAAAGTAGTTACATTTTCCCTTACGTAGGTATACAACTCAATCCCAAACCAAATTTAAGCTATAAGCTAAACCAGTGATTTTCAACTAGTGTGCCGTGAGAGATCATCAGGTGTGCCGCCGTCACACAGGCAGACTGACAGGCTCATCAGGCAGATGGTATCATTTACTGGGGCAGCTGAAGAAGTGTGTGGAGACTGAGCAGCAAAGTTCTGCTCACTTTGGGAGCGGATCGGCAGAGAGCCGCCGCCAAAATGTAATAAGTTATAACTCCAGAGTGTACAGACCCTACTGCACGTGACGTAGCCCATTATACACGCCCACCTGCCTCTTTTGATTGAAATAGCCAATCCCATCTCTATTGGATGTTTCAATTAGAGAGAGCGGGCATTAACCGCTTCTTGTTTGTCCGGAGCGGAGGGTCTGCTGAGTAACAGCCTGCTGCGGCGTGCATACAACCATCCACACGTGGGTGTGATCGCAGGAGGCCCCTGACTATCGGGAGCCAATACTGTAATGGGCTGGGGTCTTGTGCAATATTGACCCATGATTTTAGACACCGGGTGGCACAGCGTTTTTCCCCCCGCTCTGCTGCCCTGCAAACTTAAAGACTTTAAGTTTGCAGGGCAGCAAAGGAAGAAAAAAAACACTGTGTTCGCCTCCTTCAGGCTGCATCCAACGCCGGTTCAGTCTGTATGTGCCTGCAGGCTATGGCACTGTGCTGCGCACACCGCGCAGGCTTTGTAATTAAGTTTAAACTTTAAAGTGAAAACAAATAAATAGATGCTTAACTTTCAGCACAAGTCCAAATGTGTGCTGCACCACATGGAGTCGTCCCTGCCTCTAAACCTGTGCTCGCTATACCCCCTGCATCTAGAATGTACCCGCACATAACATAAAAAAAACAACAAGTTACAACCATCCTGCTGTGCAACCTGTATTCTGAATTGAATTGACTAAAATTTACTAAATTGTTTATATATATATATATATATATATATATATATATATATTTGTTTTGTAATTTTCCCTATGCTTCTTGCACCCAGACCCGTCTGGGGTTAACTGCCTGTGAACCTGGGGACAGCACAGCTTCCTGTGAGTGCCAGTGAGCACGCAGGGCTGTGCATGTTGCAGGGTCATGGGATGTGAACCTGGTCCAGTCTGAGAGTGCAGTCCCCTCCTGTGTTTTGTATATGTCTGGGGTGATTACATAAGCCTGTGCACCCTTCATTTATTCCCAGTTTGTTGGATTGAGAGCTTGCATTGTCTGACTGTTTTAGGGTCCCAGGTTTTTGGAAGGGACCTTGACGTGGTACCTGGGCTTGTTCCATTTGGCCAAACGCGGTAACTAACCCTTCCATTTTTGCTTTTAATCTTCGCTGAGAGCTTGTGAGTGCTGGACTTTCTATGTGTGTTTTATTAATTTGTTTTGTATTTTTCCCTATGGTTCTTCAACCCAGACCTGTCTGGGTTTAACTGCCTGTGACTCTGGAGACAGCACAGCATCCTGTGAGTACCAGTGAGCACCCAGGGCTGAGGATGTTGCAGGGTCATGGGATGTGTACCCCGTCCGGTCAGAGAGTGCAGTCCCCTCCTGTGTTTGTGTGTGTATATATATATATATAGATAGATAGATAGAAAACTCATTGTGTAGTTCATTAACAAATCTAGACAGGCCCAGAGGCTTGTTTTCCCACAGAAAACCTCTGAATTACATTGTTTCCAATGCAGCAAAGGATTCTGGGTAAGATATGCAAATGAAGTACACAATGACACACCTTTTTACTTCAGTCTGCTTTTCAGCAGGTTCCCTTTATGCCAAAGTATCGCTGTTCCCTTTGGCATAAAGGGAACCTGCTGAAAAGCAGGTGTGTCATTGTGTACTTAATTTGCATATCTTACCCAGAATCATTTACTGCATTGGAAACAATGTAATTCAGAGGTTTTCTGTGGGAAACAAGCCTCTAGGCCTGTCTAGATTTGTTAATCAACTACACAATGAGTTATTTTTTTCTATATTTTGTGCGTAGTGGAGGATTTTAAACTCGCCTTTTATCTCCCCCTAGTTTAAATTGTTGTTGTATTCTGCCCGGAATCAACTTCACCCAGCAGTGATTCTAACCTCCCAGCTGATGAGTGGCAAAAACCACGAAACAGTCTGTCCTGGGATGGTTGTGAATCACTGCAATAACCCTAGCTAAGTTTATAAGCTGTGTGAACAGCGATACTTTGGCATAAAGGGAACCTGCTTGAAAGCAGACTGAAGTAAAAAGGTGTGTCATTGTGTACTTAATTTGCATATCTTACCCAGAATCCTTTGCTGCATTGGAAACAATGTAATTCATAGGTTTTCTGTGGGAAAACAAGCCTCTGGGCCTGTCTAGATTTGTTAATGAACTACACAATGAGTTATTTTTTCTATATTTTGTGCGTAGTGGAGGATTTTAAACTCGTCTTTTATCTCCCCCTAATTTAAAATGTTGTTTTATATATATATATATATATATATATATATATATATACTGTGTGATTTTGTAAATTTTCGGGATGGTGGTGTGCCGCAGGATTTTTTAATGTAAAAAAATGTGCTGTGGCAAAAAAAAAGGTTGAAAATCACTGAGCTAAACATCGATAGGCAATGTACGCAGGCAGCCTACCAGCTTACTAGTTGGTTAGAGCTCCCATTAACTTTATTAGGCCTGTATTAACTTAATCAAATCGTCACCCTACCGCATATTTTATATACTTTACTCATGCTACCCTTTCTATTACATAGGAAAGATCTTTTGATACTTACTCAAGCTATCTAACGCTTTATTTGGAATACAAAAAACATATGTATCGCAGCAGAGAAGCTCCGCCTCTCATACTCTGATGGTGGTCTAGGATTGCCAGACTTTCGATTATATAATTGGTCTGCCCATGTTAGACTAGTACTAGACTGGCAACTAGACACAGCACATTTCTATCACAAACACTTAGAATAAGCAATTTTAGGTCATATTAGTCTTTCTTCTCTCCCTTACACAGATTTATACAAATTGCCACCACAGGTGAAGAATAACATTTTGTATAAAGATCCTTTACGTCCATGGAAATTGACCTTTAAGTATTTGAATATTTCTCAACCATCTCCCAAATACATACCCCTTATGGGTAATATTGACTTCCGGCGGGTTCAGACTCGCTGCCCTTTTGCGTATGGAGGGACAAGGGGCTTAACACGGTTGGAAGCCTCCTGGATCAAGCCTCCCACACAGTGAAATCCTTTCAGGAAATTAGTAAACAATATGACATACCACGTACCCAATTTTACACTTATTTGCAGGCGAGACATTATATTAACATTCTCAAGGCTAAAAATAAGAACTTCTGGAGCTCCTCACCTTTTGCCATTACACATTTAGCCTTAAAATGGGAAATTTATCTATGTCATTGCTTTACCAATTATTATTATGTAAAAAAGCCCCAGATCTACAAGAGGTCCTTCTAGAAAAACATAATTTATGCTTACCTGATAAATTTATTTCTCTTCTAGTGTATCCAGTCCACGGATCATCCATTACTTGTGGGATATTCTCCTTCCCAACAGGAAGTTGCAAGATGATCACTCACAGCAGAGCTGCTATATAGCTCCTCCCCTCACTGCCATATCCAGTCATTCGACCGAAACAAGACGAGAAAGGAGAAACCATAGGGTGCAGTGGTGACTGTAGTTTAATTAAAATTTAGACCTGCCTTAAAAGGACAGGGCGGGCCGTGGACTGGATACACTACAAGAGAAATAAATTTATCAGGTAAGCATAAATTATGTTTTCTCTTGTTAAGTGTATCCAGTCCACGGATCATCCATTACTTGTGGGATACCAATACCAAAGCTAAAGTACACGGATGATGGGAGGGACAAGGCAGGAACTTAAACGGAAGGAACCACTGCCTGTAGAACCTTTCTCCCAAAAACAGCCTCCGAAGAAGCAAAAGTGTCAAATTTGTAAAATTTTGAAAAGGTGTGAAGCGAAGACCAAGTCGCAGCCTTGCAAATCTGTTCAACAGAGGCCTCATTTTTAAAGGCCCAGGTGGAAGCCACAGCTCTAGTAGAATGAGCTGTAATCCTTTCAGGGGGCTGCTGTCCAGCAGTCTCATAGGCTAAGCGTATTATGCTCCGAAGCCAAAAGGAGAGAGAGGTTGCCGAAGCTTTTTGACCTCTCCTCTGTCCAGAGTAAACAACAAACAGGGCAGATGTTTGACGAAAATCTTTAGTAGCCTGTAAGTAAAACTTCAAGGCACGGACTACGTCCAGATTATGCAAAAGACGTTCCTTCTTTGAAGAAGGATTAGGACACAATGATGGAACAACAATCTCTTGATTGATATTCCTTTTAGAAACCACCTTAGGTAAAAACCAGGTTTGGTACGCAGAACTACCTTGTCTGAATGAAAAATCAGATAAGGAGAATCACAATGTAAGGCAGATAACTCAGAGACTCTTCGAGCCGAGGAAATAGCCATCAAAAACAGAACTTTCCAAGATAAAAGTTTAATATCAATTTAATGAAGGGGTTCAAACGGAACTCCCTGAAGAACTTTAAGAACCAAGTTTAAGCTCCACGGGGGAGCAACAGTTTTAAACACAGGCTTAATCCTAACCAAAGCCTGGCAAAATGCCTGGACGTCTGGAACTTCTGCCAGCGCTTGTGCAAAAGAATAGACAGAGCAGAGATCTGTCCTTTTAAAGAACTAGCTGATAAGCCTTTGTCCAAACCCTCTTGGAGAAAGGACAATATCCTAGGAATCCTAACCATGAGTAACTCTTGGATTCACACCAATAAAGATATTTACGCCATATCTTATGGTAGATTTTCCTGGTGACAGGCTTCCGAGCCTGTATTAAGGTATCAATGACTGACTCGGAGAAGCCACGCCTTGATAGAATCAAGCGTTCAATCTCCATGCAGTCAGTCTCAGAGAAAGTAGATTTGGATGATTGAAAGGACCTTGTATTAGAAGGTCCTGCCTCAGAGGCAGAGTCCATGGTGGAAGAGATGAAATGTCCACTAGGTCTGCATACCAGGTCCTGCGTGGCCACGCAGGCGCTATCAGAATCACTGATGCTCTCTCCTGTTTGATTTTGGCAATCAGTTGAGGGAGCAGAGGAAACGGTGGAAACATCTATCAGCGTTGCTCCCGGGTCCCTGGACCTGGATCCGTAACAAGGAAGCTTGGTGTTCTGGCGAGACGCCATGAGATCCAGTTCTGGTTTGCCCCAACGATGGACCAGTTGAGCAAACACCTCCGGATGGAGTTCCCACTCCCCCGGATGAAAAGTCTGACGACTTAGAAAATCCGCCTCCCAGTTCCCTACGCCTGAGATGTGGATCGCTGACAGGTGGCAAGAGTGAGACTCTGCCCAGCGAATTATCTTTGAGACTTCTAACATCGCTAGGGAACTCCTGGTTCCCCCTTGATGGTTGATGTAAGCCACAGTCATGATGTTGTCCGACTGAAATCTGATGAACCTCAGTGTTGCTAACTGAGGCCAAGCTCGAAGAGCCTTGAATATTGCTCTTAACTCCAGAATATTTATTGGGAGGAGTTTCTCCTTCTGAGTCCACGATCCCTGAGCCTTCAGGGAGTTCCAGACTGCGCCCCAACCTAGAAGGCTGGCATCTGTTGTTACAATCGTCCAATCTGGCCTGCGAAAGGTCATACCCTTGGACAGATAGACCCGAGAAAGCCACCAGAGAAGAGAATCACTGGTCTCTTGATCCAGATTTAGTAGAGGGGACAAATCTGAGTAATCCCCATTCCACTGACTTAGCATGCATAATTGCAGCGGTCTGAGATGCAGGCGTGCAAATGGCACTATGTCCATTGCCGCTACCATTAAGCCGATTACTTCCATGCACTGAGCCACTGACGGGCGTGGAATAGAATGAAGGACACGGCAAGCATTTAGAAGTTTTGATAACCTGGACTCCTAGCAAGGAGACTCTTGTGAGTGGTGATAGAGAACTCTTTTCCACGTTCACTTTCCACCCATGCGACCTCAGAAATGCCAGAACTATCTCTGTATGAGACTTGGCAATTTGAAAGCTTGACGCCTGTATCAGGATGTCGTCTAGATACGGAGCCACCGATATGCCTCGCGGTCTTAGAACCGCCAGAAGTGAGCCCAGAACCTTTGTAAAAATTCTCGGGGCAGTGGCCAACCCGAAGGGAAGAGCTACAAATTGGTAATGCCTGTCTAGAAAGGCAAACCTTAGGAACCGATGATGATCTTTGTGAATCGGTATGTGAAGGTAGGCATCCTTTAAGTCCACTGTGGTCATCATGTACTGACCCTCTTGGATCATGGGTAGGATGCTCCGAATAGTTTCCATTTTGAATGATGGAACTCTGAGGAATTTGTTTAAGATCTTTAGATCCAAGATTGGTCTGAAGGTTCCCTCTTTCTTGGGAACCACAAACAGATTTGAATAAAATCCCTGTCCTTGTTCCGTCCACGGAACTGGATGGATCACTCCCATTACTAGGAGATCTTGCACACAGCTTAGGAATGACTCTTTCTTTATCTGGTTTGCTGATAACCTTGAAAGATGAAATCTCCCTTGTGGAGGAGAAGCTTTGAAGTCCAGAAGATATCCCTGAGATATGATCTCCAACGCCCAGGGATCCTGAACATCTCTTGCCCACGCCTGGGCGAAGAGAGAAAGTCTGCCCCCCACTAGATCCGTTTCCGGATAGGGGGCCGTTCCTTCATGCTGTCTTGGGGGCAGCAGCAGGCTTCCTGGCCTGCTTGCCCTTGTTCCAGGACTGGTTAGGTTTCCAGGCCTGTCTGGAATGAGCAACAGTTCCCTCTTGTTTTGAAGCGGAGGAAGTTGATGCTGTTCCTGCCTTGAAATTTCGAAAGGCACAAAAATTAGACTGTTTGGCCTTTGATTTGGCCCTGTCCTGAGGAAGGGTATGACCCTTGCCTCCAGTAATGTCAGCAATAATTTCCTTCAAGCCAGGCCCGAATAAGGTCTGCCCCTTGAAAGGAATGTTGAGTAATTTAGACTTTGATGTCACGTCAGCTGACCAGGATTTAAGCCATAGCGCCCTACGCACCTGGATGGCGAATCCGGAATTCTTAGCCGTTAGTTTAGTCAAATGAACAATGGCATCAGAAACAAATGAGTTAGCTAGCTTAAGCGTTCTAAGCTTGTCAATAATTTCATTCAATGGAGCTGTCTGGATGGCCTCTTCCAGGGCCTCAAACCAGAATGCCGCCGCAGCAGTGACAGGCGCAATGCATGCAAGGGGCTGTAAAATAAAACCTTGTTGAATAAACATTTTCTTAAGGTAACCCTCCAATTTTTTATCCATTGGATCTGAAAAAGCACAACTGTCCTCAACCGGGATAGTGGTACGCTTTGCTAAAGTAGAAACTGCTCCCTCCACCTTAGGGACCGTCTGCCATAAGTCCCGTGTAGTGGCGTCTATTGGAAACATTTTTCTAAATATAGGAGGTGGGGAAAAGGGCACACCGGGTCTATCCCACTCCTTGCTAATAATTTCTGTAAGCCTTTTAGGTATAGGAAAAACGTCAGAACACACCGGCACCGCATAGTATCTATCCAGCCTACACAATTTCTCTGGAATTGCAACTGTGTTACAGTCATTCAGAGCAGCTAATACCTCCCCAAGCAATACACGGAGGTTCTCAAGCTTAAATTTAAAATTAGAAATCTCTGAATCAGGTTTCCCCGAGTCAGAGATGTCACCCACAGACTGAAGCTCTCCGTCCTCATGTTCTGCATACTGTGACGCAGTATCAGACATGGCTCTAACAGCATTTGCGCGCTCTGTATCTCTCCTAACCCCAGAGCTATCGCGCTTGCCTCTTAATTCAGGCAATCTAGATAATACCTCTGACAGGGTATTATTCATGATTGCAGCCATGTCCTGCAAGGTAATCGCTATGGGCGTCCCTGATGTAATTGGCGCCATATTAGCGTGCGTCCCCTGAGCCGGAGGCGAAGGGTCTGACACGTGGGGAGAGTTAGTCGGCATAACTTTTCCCTCGACAGAACCCTCTAGTGATAATTCTTTTATAGATAAAGACTGATCTTTACTGTTTAAGGTGAAATCAATACATTTAGTACACATTCTCCTATGGGGTTCCACCATGGCTTTCAAACATAATGAACAAGTAGGTTCCTCTGTGTCAGACATGTTTAAACAGACTAGCAATGAGACTAACAAGCTTGGAAAACACTTTAAAACAAGTTTACAAGCAATATAAAAAACGTTACTGCGCCTTTAAGAAACACAAATTTTCCCAAATTTTGAAATAACAGTGAAAAAATGCAGTTACACTAACAAAATTTTTACAGTGTATGTAATAAGTTAGCAGAGCATTGCACCCACTTGCAAATGGATGATTAACCCCTTAATACCAAAAACGGAATAACAAATGACAAAAACGTTTTTTTAAACAGTCACAACAACTGCCACAGCTCTACTGTGGCTTTTTACCTCCCTCAATACGACTTTTGAAGCCTTTTGAGCCCTTCAGAGAAGTCCTGGATCATGCAGGAAGAAGCTGGATGTCTGTGTCTGTAATTTTTGCTGTGCAAAAAAACGCCAAAATAGGCCCCTCCCACTCATATTACAACAGTGGGAAGCCTCAGGGAACTGTTTCTAGGCAAAATTCAAGCCAGCCATGTGGAAAAAACTAGGCCCCAATAAGTTTTATCACCAAACATATGTAAAAAATGATTAAACATGCCAGCAAACGTTTTAAAATACACTTTTATAAGAGTATGTATCTCTATTAATAAGCCTGATACCAGTCGCTATCACTGCATTTAAGGCTTTACTTACATTACTTTGGTATCAGCAGCATTTTCTAGCAAATTCCATCCCTAGAAAAATATTTTAACTGCACATACCTTATTGCAGGAAAACCTGCACGCTATTCCCCCTCTGAAGTTACCTCACTCCTCAGAATATGTGAGAACAGCAAAGGATCTTAGTTACTTCTGCTAAGATCATAGAAAACGCAGGCAGATTCTTCTTCTAAATACTGCCTAAGATAAACAGTACACTCCGGTACCATTTAAAAATAACAAACTTTTGATTGAAGAAATAAACTAAGTATAAAACACCACAGTCCTCTTACGACCTCCATCTTAGTTGAGAGTTGCAAGAGAATGACTGGATATGGCAGTGAGGGAAGGAGCTATATAGCAGCTCTGCTGTGGGTGATCCTCTTGCAACTTCCTGTTGGGAAGGAGAATATCCCACAAGTAATGGATGATCCGTGGACTGGATACACTTAACAAGAGAAAATGGAAATTGAGAATCGGTGACATCATAGTATCAAGTCTTAAAGCTAGCTTAGAAAAGGCCAAAAATGTCACCTGTCCACACAGTTGAGAGAATCTCAAACACTCATATTGCATCAAGACTACCTCACTCCAAAGCGTATCTCTCATTGGAATAAATTGATCAGTAATCAATGTGTCGAGTATTCATTACCTGCTCCAGATTTAAGGTAGTACATCTCAGCCATAAATTATGGACACAATTACTCATTGAGCTACTTGATACTCAAATGGATACTCTACAACGCTTACCCCGATTTTTAAAGAAATGGGAATGCTATATAGTGTCATTGGATGTATCAAAACAAATACTATCCCCTTTTCTACAAACTGAATACATAGTGAACGCTTCTATTAGGGGTGAATGGTCTTTAGTATAATAACTGACTGTCTAATACTTTAACTCTGGTAGATATATTGAAGACTGAACAATGAGGTTGATGAAATAGGTAGAAATTGGCTGGGGAGAGACGGAGAGGTGGAGTTTGGTCTTGTTTTTGGGGGAACATTTGTTCGTTCTTTTTTTTTTTTTTTTCTTTCAAAAATCCTCAATGCTGGTCCCCTATATGGAGTTTTTTTTTTTATGATACAATTCTTAAAATAGCTTGATCTGACAATTGTATTGTTAGTTTGTTGTTGGTTAGAGCTTAATATTTATTAATAATGTTGTTAAATAACTGTTAAAAGGGAAGGAGAGAAAAGAAAAACCAGAGAAGAGTGGATGAGAAATAGAAAAGAGGATTTATTAACTGAATGGATAAAACTATCCTTATTTTCAATTATTGGTTTACATTTAATCACCAAACTGGTGCAGAATTATGACCAAGTCAAATAACTTCTTTTTTTATTATTATTATACCCGAAAGCTGAACGTCATGGACTTTCGTTTACAAAATTGACTGTGTCATAGTAATAACTAATACTCTGTACACGTTAACCATCCAAAATAGTATATTGCCTAAATACCTTAGGTCCATTTATCATATAGTTATATGGTCTTATAAACAATGCCATGATTATATTGTTTGCATTTCTTCTTTTGTATGGAAAATCGTACTTTATTTTTGTATGTTTGCTCTTTCTCAATAAAAAAAAAATTAAAAAAAAAAAAAAAGGTGGTGAGAGTCCATGATCTATTACTCATGTGAATTAACTTTCCTGCCCACTAGGAGGAGGCAAAGATTCCCAAACTCTGAGAGCCCTATAAAATGCCTTCCACCTCTATGATAGTCTTGTTTTTGTCTCCGCTAGAGGTAAGTGAAGAATGAAGTTGCTCCTTATGGTTTCTATGAGAGGGGTATTGGGTAGTGGCACAATTACGCCTTTTTGGGAGTTAATCACAAGCCTGCCATAGGTGTCGCATGGACATGTTCTTTTGCCTCCTATTGGGACATTGGTATGCTCCTATTTCATTTTTTCTGTTGTGTTACAGCACTGGTTTGGCTTTTTTTGCTGAATTATGTACTGTCTTCCAGTTGTGTGCCTATGGGCAAGTACTTTTTTATCATTATGGCACTCATATGAGCCAGTTAGGCTATAACGTATTTATATTTATTATATACTGTGTAGCCTAGGGACAATGTTTTATTTTTATGGCTCCTTTAAATTTTCAAAGGTGATATTCACCTTTACATTTTTAAGTTTTTCTTTTGAGTGCATTTACCCTATTGCATCGGTTTGTCCGATTTACACTTGTCTGTTTGCACACGTTGGATATCGCACATTGACCAATTGAGTTAGTGCGCGCCAGGTATTTTTTGCACCAATTTCTCCAGTGTGGTAATTTTCTTTTCTTATGTCGGGTTAGTGCTCTCTTGTCTTGCTGACCATCTTTAATTCTGTATTTGGGGGTGGTAAGTTTTTTTTCTTGCTTCAAGAGCTCTTTTTTTGGGGAATATAGCTTAATGTTGATTATCTCTGTTTTTGTAGATTTTCATTTATTATGGTGCTTTCGGTGTCTGTCCCTGAAACCTCTATAGAAACAAACTTGTCTGATCATTATCCTACCAATGTGAAGTGTGTATATTGTAAACAGGCTGATGTATTGCCTCCAGCTCAGCTGTTCAATTGCTTGTTTAAATGTTATTATGCATTCAAATCAGACTAATACTGTTCTTGCTTCTAAAGGTGTCTGCCCTCCTACAATGTATTCTATAGAGGGGAGTTCTACAATTTTTTCTCCAGGATTCAAAGATTTTGTATGCTACGGTCTACTATATCTGACGTGCTGG
This sequence comes from Bombina bombina, assembly GCF_027579735.1. Taxonomy (NCBI): domain Eukaryota; kingdom Metazoa; phylum Chordata; class Amphibia; order Anura; family Bombinatoridae; genus Bombina; species Bombina bombina. The sequence continues at coordinate 138,520,307 of NC_069505.1, read as the reverse complement.
TGGCTTTGCCCCTTCAAGTATGCATAAAAGGTCAGTTAATTATTTAATTTCTACTAGTTCTAATCCTGTGTTTGATACTGTGTTGAATCCTGATTCAGCTTCAGAGGGTGAATTGTTTTCTGATGATCAGGGGTCTTTTTCTGATCATGATTCTGATTTAGCCTCTTTTGTTTAAAGTGAAAGTCATCCCTAGCGTTTCTGAAGCTAAGGCAGCCCACGACAGATTGTTGTTTTGCTAGAGAGGTGACGTTTTCACCTCTTTGCCAATAGCCGTGTGGTAAATCCAGCTTGGCGCCCTTGGAAGCTGGATTTCACACACGTTATTTGCTAAGAGGTGGAAACGTCACCTATTAGCAAAACAGCGATCTGTCGTGGGCTGCCTTAGCAGCTCAGAGTGGCGATCACTTGAAACAAATAAAGGAGCTTTCTGCATTAAGTATGTTATACTTCATGAATAAAAGTCCCCTTTATTTGTTTCAATAGTCAATCCTAGCATTTCAGAAACGCTAAGGTTGACTTTCACTTTAAGGTGGATTATATTTGTTCCCTTTTAAAATAAATATCTTCTATGGGTATTCATGACTCTAAGGTGTCTGGAAATAAGTATCTTAATCATTTGAATTTAATTTTAAAACCTTCTGCTATGCCCCCCAGAGGTTTGCCTGATGCTGTCTCTGAGTTGGTTTCTAAGGATTGGTCTTTCAAAGGGATATAAAACCCATTTTTTTTTCTTTCATGATTCAGATAGAACATGCAATTTAAAGCAACTTTCTAATTTAATAATAGGAGTCTTATTAATAGTTCTCTCTATCTTTAAATGAAAAGGCAGGAATGTAAGCGTAGGAGCTGGCCTATTTTTGGTTCAGCAACCTGCTTTTTCAAATAAAGATACCAAGAGAACAAATAAAAATTGAAAATAGGAGTAAATTAGAAACTTGCTTAAAATTACATGCTCTATCTGAATCATGAAATAAATGTAGGTTTCATATCCCTTTAAGTAAACACACATGATCAGTTTTAATCCTACATAATATAGCAGAGACATATAATTAAAATGCAATATAAAAATGGTGAATTTTACCAGACAATTGTCCTGACATAATCCCCCTCTCGAGATAACTTGTCATAAGTGAGACAAGGCAATCTTGATCAATATCCTTTTATCAGGTACACAGTGCTTTAGTACATGAAAGGGGTAAAGCTTAACATGGAAACATTTTGACAATTATAGGGTTAGAAGAATATCAAAAGTCAGTCAAGCAATGTCCACTTGTGTATAAAGTCTATGTTCCTTTTAAGTGGTTGCAATGCTGTCTCTCCTATGAAAAAAATGTGTAAAGTAAACAAATTAATTATTCTACCAGGCATCCACATAAACTAAGTTATTGCATAGTGTGTGGTTACTGTCAGGAGTAAACCACAAAATTGTTTCAGAAAAACTTTATTTCTGTGTATGTATGTGGCACAGGAGAATGTGTCCAGCAACTGCATAACCAGTTATTGTGCTGCAGGATTGGGCCTAGCACTATGATTAAACATCATGGTTGTGCCTGTATCAGGCTTTCATCATGGCTCCACGAGGAACACTTGGCACAGTATGATGAAGGCCCAGAACATGGTGGTCCCTTTAAAAGTCATCTCTCTTTGGATCAAGCATCTTTCAGTTTAAAAGGACAGTCTGCACCAGAATTTTTATTTATTAAAAAGATAGATAATCCCTTTATTACCCATTCCCTAGTTTTGCACAACCAACACAGTTTTATAAATACACTTTTAACCTCTGCAATTACCTTGAATCTAAGCTTCTGCAAACTGCCCCCTTATTTCAGTTCTTTTGACAGACATCCATTTTAGCCAATCAGAGCTGGCTCACCTGAGCTCCACGTACGTGAGCACAGTGTTATCTATATGACACACATGAACTAACACCCTCTAGTGGTAAAAAAACTGTCAAAAAGCCCTGAGAGAAGAGGCGGCCTTCAAGGGCTTAGAAATTAGTATATAAACTTCCTAGGTTTAGCTTTTAACTAAGAATACCAAGAGAACAAAGCAAAATTGGTGATAAAAGTTGCTTAAAATGACGAAAGTTTATTTTGTACTAGACTGTCCCTTTAAGCTTGACTCCTATAACATAAGAAATAGCACATTAAGTAAAGCTCTGTAGAGTGATGTCACCTCGCATCTCTACTTGCTATGAGTGCTAACGAAGGCTCTGAGCCATCACAAACTGTCCCAGTCAGGTGCTGACGATGGCTCAGATCCGTTGCTAGCACTCACCCACCTTGAGGGCAATCTGGGGGCTCCCATCTACTTCCACCCTGACGATCTGGCCTGTATAAAGACAGGCATCACCAGGGCTTGACGTTTGCGCTGTGACGTCACTGCACAACTTTATTTAAAATTAACAATGACAAGTATAGGGAGATGGGGGAATGCTGCTTAGAAGCCTGTATCTCAGGCATCCAAGCAGTTACAGACCCCCTAAGACCCACCGTTGGAAAGGTAATCGCCTAACCTTTCCAACAGTATAAGTCTTGTGGATCTGTAAAAAAATTATATATTTAAAAAAAAAAAAAATTCAAAACAAGCTTAGCACCCAGGTGGGAAATGGCTTAGCAGCCAAAGGGTTAAACATACAACGGTTCATGTCATTACATTATATTAATGCTTCTCTAGGACCTACTTTCACATTTTAATTAGTCATATCTGTCACTTTTTTTCCAGCTAGAATAAGTTGATACCTTGAATAAAAAAAAAGCATCCTTGGTTAATATGTAGATTTGTATCAAGCCATAGTCCTTTACTCCTTTATATATTTGTAAAATAATCATCTTAGGATATTGCATTCATAAACGCAAGCGTATTTTACTTTTAAAATAAAATTAATTATACCTCCTGTTTATTTTTATATTAGTTTGTAATACAGTTCCAAACAGGCGACTAGAATTAAGAATCACCGCTCTAGTTATTTTTGATCACTGTAACTATTAAAGTATAATACTCAGATAAAATATTTGTTATAACCGTTATTAGGAAGAATCGTTTTATCCTTCCTCTGGTTAAACTAAGCAATTAATTTAAAGGGACAGTCTAGTCAAAATTAAACTTTCATGATTCAGATAGGGAATGCAATTTTAAACAACTTTCCAATTTACTTTTATCTTCAAATTTTGCTTTGTTCTCTTAGTATTCTTTGCTGAAAACTAAACCTAGGGAGACTCATATGCTAATTTATAAGCCCTTGAAGAGCGCCCCTTATTTCAATGCATTTGGCAGTTTTTCACAGCTAGAGGGTGTTAGTTCATGTGTGCCATACAGATAACATTGTGAACACACCCATGGAGTTACAAATGAGAGGGCACTGATTGACTAAATGCAAGTCTGTCAAAAGAACTGAAATAAGGGGGCAGTCTGCAAAGGCTTAGATACAAGGTAATCACAGAGGTTTAAAGTACTGTATATTAATATAACCATGTTGGTTATGCAAAGCAGACAAATGGATAATAAAGGGATTATCTATCTTTTTAAACAATATCAATTTTGGAGTAGACTGTCCCTTTAAGCATGTTTTAGTTTGTTTTACCTACAGCTTTATAGTTACCTTCAGTATGTGTTTAATCAGTGGCCTATTTTCTTTGGCCTTGAATACAAAACATCTAGAGCAGAGCTTTCCAAACTGTATGTCGTGACACATTAGTGTGTCAGCAGCAGTGTGTAGGTGTGTCCCAGCTTCAGCACACATTTTTTTGAATTGATCATCTTAACCTATTGGTGCAGCTCAGCGGGAACTGAAACTATTCCCATTGCCGGCACATTGGCTCCTGACTGCACGTGTAGTCTCCTCAATGGGCTCGTGACAGCATGTGCAGTCAGTGAGTGGGACAGCAGTGTGTTTGCAGCGCGGGCAGTAGTCAGTCGGACTCGCAGAACGCAGCAGTTTAAATGTTGAGCTGAAGTCAGTGTTTTTTTGTTTTGTTTTTGCAGCTAGCTTCCAGTAGTGCATTGCTGCTCGTGCTCTTAATATATGGATAGGAAGTGGAAGCTTAAAAATGCTTGATGATGAAATGCGAGTGTCTTTATCTAATATTACACCAAATAGTCAGAAACTGTCTTCATCCCACAGTTTCTGAATATTTGGTGGAATATAAGATAAAGACACTCTCATTTCATCACCAAGCATTTTTAAGCTTCCACTTCTTATCCCTATATACAACCCATTAAAATAGTAGGTAGCTATTGGTGATGTTAAACATTTTTTTGGATTCTTGCACATACTTACATACTGTTACTTGTAAATACATTTTGTTATTATATAATTTATGTATGTGTCCGTATCTCTTAAAATAAGTTAGTTTACCCTCCTGTTTGCTAGTACAACTGAATTACTATGTCGCAAAATGATGTAGGTCTAAAAAGTATCACCAACATGAAAAGTTTGGAAAGCACTGATCTAGAGTCATGTTTGACCCTGGACTAATTTAAGCTTCTAAATATCAGGAGAACGTGTGCTATGCCTTAACTTTATTAGCTTATTTTAGCAGGTTCACTCTATTCTGGGCACCCTAGCTGTGCTTACTGATGGGAGCTAGCTGGGGGGGGCTCTGATTTACCCAGTTCTGCCTGTATAGCACTTAGTGCATTTCAAATTATCAGTATTTTTCCTTGTGTATGAGAAGCTGTTTGTGGTGGAGTGTAAAATACTATACCATTGGAGCACCTTCTCTTTTTATTTGTTTGCAATTCTTGCCTAATCTCTGAGATTCACATCCCAGGAGTGAACATTTGGGAGGCAGACTTTCTCAGTTGTCAGTCTGTACATCCAGGGGAGTGGTCTCTTAATTAGGATGTGTTTAATCAGATTGTGGATCTTTGGGGTCTACCAGAGATAGATCTAATGGCCTCTTGTTTGAACAACAAGCTTCCTAGGTACTTTGCGAGATTCAGGGATCTTTAGGCAGAGGTTGTGGATGCTTCAATAGTTCCTTGGTCATTTCAGCCTCCTTATCTGTTTCCACCTCTGTTTTTTCTTTCCAGAGTGATCTTCAAGATAAAGCCAGAGAAGTAATTTATAATCCTGATTGCCCCAGCGTGGCCTCGCAGGATTTGGTATGCGGATCTGGTTCAAATGTCCAGTTGCCCTCCTTGGCCTTTTCCTCTGTGGTCAGAAATTCTGTGTCTCAGTCCTTTCTTCCATCCAGATCTAAAGTCTCTAAGCTTGATGGCATGGAAATTGAACGCTTAGTTCTGAGACAGAGAGGTTTCTCAGATTCTGTAATTGAAACTCTGATTCAGGCTCGTAAGCCTGTTTCTAGGAAGATTTATCACACGGTTTGGAAAACTTTCCTATCCTGGTGTATAGATCCATGTTTTTTCCTGGCATTCTTTTAGAATTCCTAGAATTTTTCAGTTTTTACAGAATGGTTTAGATGAAGGTTTATCCGTCAGTTCCCTGAATGGGCAGATTTCTTCTCTTTCACTTTTGTTTCGCAGAAAGATTGCTAGTCTTCCTGATGTTCATTGTTTTGTTCAGACTCTGGTCCAAATTAAACCTGTTATCAAACCTATTTATCCTCCTTGGAATCTTAACCTAGTGTTAAGGGTTTTGCAGGCTCCTCCTTTTGAGCCTATGCATAAATTGGACATTAAACTACTTTTGTGGAAAGTGTTGTTTCTTTTGGCCAAATCTTCTGCTAGAAGAGTCTTCTTATCTGACTTTTCATCAGGATAAGGCTGTTTTACCAACAGCATTTCATTTTTGCCTAAGGTTGTTTCTTCAGAAAACTTTGGTAGAGAGATTGTTGTTCCCTCTTTGTGTTCTAATCCTAAAAATGCTTCTGAAAGATCTTTGCATTTTCTGGATGTTGCTATAGCATAGAAATTTTATGTTGAGGCTACTAAGGGCTAGATTTATCAAAGCTGAGGCGAACAGGGGCGTGTATACGCACACTTGTACGCCTCATCTTGCATGTGGCGGGGTGAAATTACCCGCAGGTAATCACCATTGCACATGAACGCAATTTTGGTTAGGGAAGCGGCGGTCTAGTGACCGCTGCTTGTTAAATTACAGCGAGCAAGTTCTTGTGAAAACTTGCAGCTGTAGGGCTTTGATAAATCGAGCCCTTAGGATTTCAGACAAACCTCTAGTTTGTTCTTTTCTCTGGGCCTAGGAAGGGTCAGAAGGCCTCCACTATTTATTTAACCTCTTGTTTGAAACTTTTGATTCACAGAGCTTATTTGGAGGCAGGTCAGCCTCCGACACAGTGGATTACAGCTCATTCTACTAGGTTAGTTGTCACTTCTTGGGCTTTTAAGAATGAGGCTTCAGTTGATCAAATTTGCAAGGCAGCTACTTGATCTTCTTTGAATACTTTTACTACAATTTACCATTTTGATGTTTTTGCAGCCTTTGGTAGAACGGTACTTCAGGCATTTGTCTCAGTTTGATGATTATGCCTGATTTTTAAGTGCATTATTTAAAAAAAAAAAAAAAAAGATTTCTTTGAGTTTGTAGATTTATTTTCTCAGTGAAAAAAGGTGTTTTTGAAATCCCTCCATTTGTTATTATTTGTGGACTGCCACAGCTTTGGTATGGGTTTCCATGAGTAATGGATCGTGGACTCTCACCACCTGTGTGAAAGAAAACATAATTTATACTTACCAGATAAATTCATTTCTTTCATGGTGGTGAGAGTCCACGAGCCCCCACACTTATTTTTCTTGGGGTTGATTTTTTTTGAGCACATCTTTTTTCCTGTTCCTTTTATGGCTCTTGTTTTTTTTTCTTACCTCACTTTGCTTGGCTATACGTTAGGCTAAGGTATGTGTGAGGTGGGGGGGTTTTATAGAGCTCTTAGGATTTGGGAATCTTTGCCTCCTCCTAGTGGTAGAGAAGGTAACTTTTTTGCACACATCTATGGTTACTATGTAGTTTACATAATTTAACAGCAGGTCTTAAGGGAATATGGTGCACTTTTGAATATTTTAGCCCCAATCACCTTATATTACTAATATTTTCTCTACGTGATATTGGCACATAAATATATAAACCTCCCTGAGCTGTCAATGAGACTTTTATTGAACAGCATACGTAACTTCCGAATGTAAACAAAGAACTATTGGACAAACTAAAAAGTCCGTTAGCCAATCTGAAATAGCGTATGACGTTTTTATCTCATAACATAGACCAGTATCGATTGGTTCTTAGAGAGGTGTGTTGATGAAGCAACATGCGATTGGTCATTATAGGAGCCTGTTAGCTATATAAGGTGTTTAGTTGCGGCACTCGGCTTGTCAGTATACTTTTTCATATTGAGAAAGGCCGTACAACAACAGCCGAAACGCATTTATGTAATTTTAAGTTCTTCCCTGCTGACAGAGTCCTTTTTTGAGTAGTTGTTCAACACAGCAGAGACCATCCCTAGCACCTGAAGCCAACGTTTCCCGTTATCGGCCAGGAACACAGGGGTGGCTCTACAGTGTGTGCTATCATTTATACTCTTCAGTAGGATTGTGGTGTTCTTTTTGGTATTTATAAGGTTAATAAGTATTTCTCCAACATAGGTGTGTCCGGTCCACGGCGTCATCCTTACTTGTGGGATATTCTCTTCCCCAACAGGAAATGGCAAAGAGCCCAGCAAAGCTGGTCACATGATCCCTCCTAGGCTCCGCCTACCCCAGTCATTCTCTTTGCCGTTGTACAGGCAACATCTCCACGGAGATGGCTTAGAGTTTTTTAGTGTTTAACTGTAGTTTTTATTATTCAATCAAGAGTTTGTTATTTTAAAATAGTGCTGGTATGTACTATTTACTCAGAAACAGAAAAGAGATGAAGATTTCTGTTGGTATGAGGAAAATGATTTTAGCAACCGTCACTAAAATCCATGGCTGTTCCACACAGGACTGTTGAGAGCAATTAACTTCAGTTGGGGGAACAGTGAGCAGTCTCTTGCTGCTTGAGGTATGACACATTCTAACAAGACGATGTAATGCTGGAAGCTGTCATTTTCCCTATGGGATCCGGTAAGCCATGTTTATTACGATCGTAAATAAGGGCTTCACAAGGGCTTATTAAGACTGTAGACTTTTTCTGGGCTAAATCGATTCATTATTAACACATATTTAGCCTTGAGGAATCATTTTATTTGGGTATTTTGATATAATAATATCGGCAGGCACTGTTTTAGACACCTTATTCTTTAGGGGCTTTCCCTAATCATAGGCAGAGCCTCATTTTCGCGCCGGTGTTGCGCACTTGTTTTTGAGAGGCATGGCATGCAGTCGCATGTGAGAGGAGCTCTGATACTTAGAAAAGACTTTCTGAAGGCGTCATTTGGTATCGTATTCCCCTTTGGGCTTGGTTGGGTCTCAGCAAAGCAGATACCAGGGACTGTAAAGGGGTTAAAGTTCAAAACGGCTCCGGTTCCGTTATTTTAAGGGTTAAAGCTTCCAAATTTGGTGTGCAATACTTTTAAGGCTTTAAGACACTGTGGTGAAAATTTGGTGAATTTTGAACAATTCCTTCATGTTTTTTCGCAATTGCAGTAATAAAGTGTGTTCAGTTTAAAATTTAAAGTGACAGTAACGGTTTTATTTTAAAACGTTTTTTGTACTTTGTTATCAAGTTTATGCCTGTTTAACATGTCTGAACTACCAGATAGACTGTGTTCTGAATGTGGGGAAGCCAGAATTCCTATTCATTTAAATAAATGTGATTTATGTGACAATGACAATGATGCCCAAGATGATTCCTCAAGTGAGGGGAGTAAGCATGGTACTGCATCATTCCCTCCTTCGTCTACACGAGTCTTGCCCACTCAGGAGGCCCCTAGTACATCTAGCGCGCCAATACTCCTTACTATGCAACAATTAACGGCTGTAATGGATAATTCTGTCAAAAACATTTTAGCCAAAATGAACACTTATCAGCGTAAGCGCGACTGCTCTGTTTTAGATACCGAAGAGCATGACGACGCTGATAATAATGTTTCTGAAGGGCCCCTAACCCAGTCTGATGGGGCCAGGGAGGTTTTGTCTGAGGGAGAAATTACTGATTCAGGGAACATTTCTCAACAAGCTGAACCTGATGTGATTACATTTAAATTTAAGTTGGAACATCTCCGCATTCTGCTTAAGGAGGTATTATCCACTCTGGATGATTGTGACAAGTTGGTCATCCCAGAGAAACTATGTAAAATGGACAAGTTCCTAGAGGTGCCGGGGCTCCCAGAAGCTTTTCCTATACCCAAGCGGGTGGCGGACATTGTTAATAAAGAATGGGAAAGGCCCGGTATTCCTTTCGTCCCTCCCCCCATATTTAAAAAATTGTTTCCTATGGTCGACCCCAGAAAGGACTTATGGCAGACAGTCCCCAAGGTCGAGGGAGCGGTTTCCACTTTAAACAAACGCACCACTATACCCATAGAGGATAGTTGTGCTTTCAAAGATCCTATGGATAAAAAATTAGAAGGTTTGCTTAAAAAGATGTTTGTTCAGCAGGGTTACCTTCTACAACCAATTTCATGCGTTGTCCCTGTCGCTACAGCCGCATGTTTCTGGTTCGATGAGCTGATAAAGGCGGTCGATAGTGATTCTCCTCCTTATGAGGAGATTATGGACAGAATCAATGCTCTCAAATTGGCTAATTCTTTTACCCTAGACGCCACTTTGCAATTGGCTAGGTTAGCGGCTAAGAATTCTGGGTTTGCTATTGTGGCGCGCAGAGCGCTTTGGTTGAAATCTTGGTCGGCTGATGCGTCTTCGAAGAACAAGCTACTTAACATTCCTTTCAAGGGGAAAACGCTGTTTGGCCCTGACTTGAAAGAGATTATCTCTGATATCACTGGGGGTAAGGGCCACGCCCTTCCTCAGGATCGGCCTTTCAAGGCAAAAAATAAACCTAATTTTCGTCCCTTTCGTAGAAACGGACCAGCCCAAAGTGCTACGTCCTCTAAGCAAGAGGGTAATACTTCTCAAGCCAAGCCAGCTTGGAGACCAATGCAAGGCTGGAACAAGGGAAAGCAGGCCAAGAAACCTGCCACTGCTACCAAGACAGCATGAAATGTTGGCCCCCGATCCGGGACCGGATCTGGTGGGGGGCAGACTCTCTCTCTTCGCTCAGGCTTGGGCAAGAGATGTTCTGGATCCTTGGGCGCTAGAAATAGTCTCCCAAGGTTATCTTCTGGAATTCAAGGGGCTTCCCCCAAGGGGGAGGTTCCACAGGTCTCAGTTGTCTTCAGACCACATAAAAAGACAGGCATTCTTACATTGTGTAGAAGACCTGTTAAAAATGGGAGTGATTCATCCTGTTCCATTAAGAGAACAAGGGATGGGGTTCTACTCCAATCTGTTCATAGTTCCCAAAAAAGAGGGAACGTTCAGACCAATCTTAGATCTCAAGATCTTAAACAAGTTTCTCAAGGTTCCATCGTTCAAGATGGAAACCATTCGAACTATTCTTCCTTCCATCCAGGAAGGTCAATTCATGACCACGGTGGATTTAAAGGATGCGTATCTACATATTCCTATCCACAAGGAACATCATCGGTTCCTAAGGTTCGCATTCCTGGACAAGCATTACCAGTTCGTGGCGCTTCCTTTCGGATTAGCCACTGCTCCAAGGATTTTCACAAAGGTACTAGGGTCCCTTCTAGCTGTGCTAAGACCAAGGGGCATTGCTGTAGTACCTTACTTGGACGACATTCTGATTCAAGCGTCGTCCCTTCCTCAAGCAAAGGCTCACACGGACATAGTCCTGGCCTTTCTCAGATCTCACGGATGGAAAGTGAACGTGGAAAAGAGTTCTCTATCTCCGTCAACAAGGGTTCCCTTCTTGGGAACAATAATAGACTCCTTAGAAATGAGGATATTTCTGACAGAGGCCAGAAAAACAAAGCTTCTAGACTCTTGTCGGATACTTCATTCCGTTCCTCTTCCTTCCTTAGCTCAGTGCATGGAAGTGATCGGGTTGATGGTAGCGGCAATGGACATAGTTCCTTTTGCGCGCATTCATCTAAGACCATTACAACTGTGCATGCTCAGTCAGTGGAATGGGGATTATACAGACTTGTCTCCGAAGATACAAGTAAATCAGAGGACCAGAGACTCATTCCGTTGGTGGCTGTCCCTGGACAACCTGTCACAAGGGATGACATTCCGCAGACCAGAGTGGGTCATTGTCACGACCGACGCCAGTCTGATGGGCTGGGGCGCGGTCTGGGGATCCCTGAAAGCTCAGGGTCTTTGGTCTCGGGAAGAATCTCTTCTACCGATAAATATTCTGGAACTGAGAGCGATATTCAATGCTCTCAAGGCTTGGCCTCAGCTAGCGAGGGCCAAGTTCATACGGTTTCAATCAGACAACATGACAACTGTTGCGTACATCAACCATCAGGGGGGAACAAGGAGTTCCCTAGCGATGGAAGAAGTGACCAAAATCATTCTATGGGCGGAGTCTCACTCCTGCCACCTGTCCGCTATCCACATCCCAGGAGTGGAAAATTGGGAAGCGGATTTTCTGAGTCGTCAGACATTGCATCCGGGGGAGTGGGAACTCCATCCGGAAATCTTTGCCCAAGTCACTCAGCTGTGGGGCGTTCCAGACATGGATCTGATGGCCTCTCGTCAGAACTTCAAAGTTCCTTGCTACGGGTCCAGATCCAGGGATCCCAAGGCGGCTCTAGTGGATGCACTAGTAGCACCTTGGACCTTCAAACTAGCTTATGTGTTCCCGCCGTTTCCTCTCATCCCCAGGCTGGTAGCCAGGATCAATCAGGAGAGGGCGTCGGTGATCTTGATAGCTCCTGCGTGGCCACGCAGGACTTGGTATGCAGATCTGGTGAATATGTCATCGGCTCCACCTTGGAAGCTACCTTTGAGACGAGACCTTCTTGTTCAGGGTCCGTTCGAACATCCGAACCTGGTTTCACTCCAGCTGACTGCTTGGAGATTGAACGCTTGATCTTATCGAAGCGAGGGTTCTCAGATTCTGTTATCGATACTCTTGTTCAGGCCAGAAAGCCTGTAACTAGAAAGATTTACCACAAAATTTGGAAAAAATATATCTGTTGGTGTGAATCTAAAGGATTCCCTTGGGACAAGGTTAAGATTCTATCCTTCCTTCAAGAAGGATTGGAAAAAGGATTATCTGCAAGTTCCCTGAAGGGACAGATTTCTGCCTTGTCTGTGTTACTTCACAAAAAACTGGCAGCTGTGCCAGATGTTCAAGCCTTTGTTCAGGCTCTGGTTAGAATTAAGCCTGTTTACAAACCTTTGACTCCTCCTTGGAGTCTCAATTTAGTTCTTCTTCAGGGGGTTCCGTTTGAACCCTTACATTCCGTTGATATTAAGTTATTATCTTGGAAAGTTTTGTTTTTAGTTGCAATTTCTTCTGCTAGAAGAGTTTCAGAATTATCTGCTCTGCAGTGTTCTCCTCCTTATCTGGTGTTCCATGCAGATAAGGTGGTTTTACGTACTAAACCTGGTTTTCTTCCAAAAGTTGTTTCTAACAAAAACATTAACCAGGAGATTATCGTACCTTCTCTGTGTCCGAAACCAGTTTCAAAGAAGGAACGTTTGTTGCACAATTTGGATGTTGTTCGCGCTCTAAAATTCTATTTAGATGCTACAAAGGATTTTAGACAAACATCTTCCTTGTTTGTTGTTTATTCCGGTAAAAGGAGAGGTCAAAAAGCAACTTCTACCTCTCTCTCTTTTTGGATTAAAAGCATCATCAGATTGGCTTACGAGACTGCCGGACGGCAGCCTCCCGAAAGAATCACAGCTCATTCCACTAGGGCTGTGGCTTCCACATGGGCCTTCAAGAACGAGGCTTCTGTTGATCAGATATGTAGGGCAGCGACTTGGTCTTCACTGCACACTTTTACCAAATTTTACAAGTTTGATACTTTTGCTTCTTCTGAGGCTATTTTTGGGAGAAAGGTTTTGCAAACCGTGGTGCCTTCCATTTAGGTGACCTGATTTGCTCCCTCCCTTCATCCGTGTCCTAAAGCTTTGGTATTGGTTCCCACAAGTAAGGATGACGCCGTGGACCGGACACACCTATGTTGGAGAAAACAGAATTTATGTTTACCTGATAAATTACTTTCTCCAACGGTGTGTCCGGTCCACGGCCCGCCCTGGTTTTTTTAATCAGGTCTGATAATTTATTTTCTTTAACTACAGTCACCACGGTACCATATGGTTTCTCCTATGCAAATATTCCTCCTTAACGTCGGTCGAATGACTGGGGTAGGCGGAGCCTAGGAGGGATCATGTGACCAGCTTTGCTGGGCTCTTTGCCATTTCCTGTTGGGGAAGAGAATATCCCACAAGTAAGGATGACGCCGTGGACCGGACACACCGTTGGAGAAAGTAATTTATCAGGTAAACATAAATTCTGTTTTTCTTTCATGTAATTAGCAAGAGTCCATGAGCTAGTGACGTATGGGATATACATTCCTACCAGGAGTGGCAAAGTTTCCCAAACCTTAAAATGCCTATAAATACACCCCTCACCACACCCATAATTCAGTTTTACAAAATTTGCCTCCTGTGGAGGTGGTGAAGTTGTTTGTGCTTAAGATTCTTCGTTGATATGCGCTTCACAACAGGTTGAAGCCCGGTTTTCCTCTCAGAGTGCAGCGAATGTCAGAGAGATGTGAAGAGAGTATTGCCTATTTGAATACAATGGTCTACCTCTAGGGGATCTATTTCATAGGTTCTCTGTTATCGGTCGTAGAGATTTCTTCTCCTACCTCCCTTTTCAGATCGACGATATACTCTTATATACCATTACCTCTACTGATTCTCGTTTCAGTACTGGTTTGGCTATCTGCTATATGTAGAGGAGCGTCCTGGGGTAAGTAAATCTTATTTTTTGTGACACTCTACGCTATGGTTGGGCACTTTATATGTAAAGTTCTAAATATATGTCTATAAACTTATATTTGCCTTGATTCAGGATAATCAGTATTCCTTTTCAAATACAGACTGTCAGTTTCATTATTGGGATAATGCATTTAATTATTTTTTCTTACCTTGAAAAATTTAATTTGGCCATTTTTTCCTGCATGCTGTTAGGCTCGCGGGGGCAGAAAATGTTTCTTTTTATTACGTCATTTTTGGCGCAAACTTTTTTGGCGCTATAAATTTTGTCATTTTCGGCGACGTAATTTACGCCGGAAGTTGTATTCTGTTACGCATGTGTATTCAGACATTTTTTTGCGCCAAAAAAATGTTGGCGTCTTTTTTACTCACATTATTTAAACATTTCTCTTTCATTGCTTCTGGTTACTAGAAGCTTATTATTTTGCATTTTTTCACAATCCTGAAACTGTCATTTAAGGAATTTGATAATTTTGCTTTATATGTTGTTTTTTCTATTACATATTGCAAGATGTCTCACCCTGACCCTGGATCTCAATCCACTAGTGGACAGACGCTGCCTGATGCTGGTTCTACCAAAGTTAAGTGCATATGTTGTAAACTTGTGGTAGCTGTTCCTCCAGCTGTAGTTTGTGAAAGCTGTCATGATAAACTTTCCAATGCAGATTGTGTTTCCATTAGTAATAATCCTTTACCTGTTGTTGTTCCTTCAACATCTATTGTTCAGGATGTTCCTGTTAATGTAAAAGAATTTGTTTCTAATTCTATTAGGAAGGCTCTGTCTGTTATTCCTCCTTCCAGTAAACGTAAAAGGTCTTTCAAAACTTCTCACTTTTCAGAGGAATTTTTAGGTGACCGCCATCATTCTGACTTATCTGTTTCTGATGAGGTTTTTTTCGGATCAGAAGATTCTACCACAGATATTGATACTGATAAATCTCCATATTTATTTAAAATGGAGTTAATTCGTTCATTACTTAAAGAAGATTTGATTGCTTTAGATATGGAGGAGTCCAGTCCTCTTGATACTAAAACTGCTAAACGTTTAAATTCGGTGTATAAACCTCATGTGTTAATTCCTGAAGTTTTTCCAGTTCCTGATGCTATCTCAGATGTGATTGCTAGGGAATGGGATAGTCTGGGTACTTCATTTACTCCTTCTCCAAGGTTTAAGAAATTGTACCCTGTGCCATCTGATAGATTGGAGTTTTGGGATAAAATCCCTAAAGTCGATGGGGCTATCTCTACTCTTGCCAAACGTACTGCTATTCCTACGGTAGATAGCACTTTGTTTAAAGATCCTTTAGATAGGAAAATTGAATCTTTTTTGAGAAAAGCTTATTTATGTTCAGGTAATCTACTTAGACCTGCTATCTCTTTGGCTGATGTTGCTGCAGCTTCAACTTTCTGGTTGGAGGCTTTAGCGCAACAAGTGACAGATCATAATTCATATAGCATTGTTAAACTTCTTCAACACGCTAATACCTTTGTCTGTGATGCCATTTTTGATATCATTAGAGTTGATGTCCGGTATACGTCTTTAGCTATTTTAGCTAGACGAGCTTTATGGCTTAAATCCTGGAATGTAGATATGACTTCTAAGTCAACTTTGCTTTCTCTCTCTTTCCAAGGTAATAAGTTGTTTGGTTCTCAGTTGGATTCTATAATTTCAACTGTTACTGGAGGGAAGGGTGCCTTTTTGCCTCAGGGCAAAAAATCTAAAAGTAATTACAGGGCTGCTAATCGTTTTCGTTCCTTTTGTCAGAATAAGGAGCAGAAGCCCGATCCTTCCCCTAAAGGAACAGTTTCCGGTTGGAAACCTAATCCAGTCTGGAATAGATCCAAGCCTTCCAGAAAGTCAAAACCAGCTCCTAAATCCGCATGAAGGTGCGGCCCTCATTCCAGCACAGCTGGTAGGGGGCAGGTTACGATTTTTCAAAGATGTTTGGATCAATTCGATTCACAATCTTTGGATTCAGAACATTGTTTCGCAAGGGTACAGAATAGGTTTCAAGGTAAGACCGCCTGTGAGAAGATTTTTTCTCTCACGCATTCCAGTCAATCCAGTGAAGGCTCAAGCGTTTCTGAAATGTGTTTCAGACCTAGAGTTAGCTGGGATAATTATACCAGTTCCCGTTCTGGAACAGGGTCTGGGGTTTTATTCAAATCTATTCATTGTACCAAAGAAAGAGAATTCTTTCAGACCAGTTCTGGACCTAAAAATATTGAATCGTTATGTAAGGATACCAACATTCAAAATGGTGACTATAAGAACTATTCTGCCTTTTGTTCAGCAAGGGCATTATATGTCTACAATAGACTTACAGGATGCATACCTGCATATTCCAATTCATCCAGATCACTATCAGTTTCTGAGATTCTCTTTTCTAGACAAGCATTACCAGTTTATTGCTCTTCCATTTGGTCTAGCAACAGCGCCAAGAATCTTTTCGAAGGTTCTCTGTGCCCTTCTCTCTGTAATCAGGGAACAGGGTATTGCGGTATTTCCTTATTTGGACGATATCTTGGTACTTGCTCAGTCTTCACATTCTGCAGAATCTCATACGAATCAACTTGTGTTGTTTCTTCAAAGACATGGTTGGAGGATCAATTTGCCAAAGAGTTCCTTGATTCCTCAGACAAGGGTAACCTTTTTAGGTTTCCAAATAGATTCAGTGTCCATGACTTTGTCTCTGACAGAAAAAAGACGTCTGAAATTGGTTTCAGCCTGTCGAAACCTTCAGTCTCAATTGTTCTCTTCGGTAGCATTATGCATGGAGATTTTAGGTCTCATGACTGCTGCATCGGACGCGATCCCTTTTGTTCGTTTTCACACGAGACCACTACAGCTTTGTATGCTGAACCAGTGGTGCAGGGATTATACAAGGATATCACAAATAATATCCTTAAATTCCAATGTTCGATCATCTCTAACTTGGTGAATGGATCACCATCGTTTAATTCAAGGGGCCTCTTTTGTTCGTCCAACCTGGACTGTGATCTCAACAGATGCGAGTCTATCAGGTTGGGGAGCTGTATGGGGATCTCTGACAGCACAAGGGGTTTGGGAATCTCAGGAGGCGAGATTACCAATCAACATTTTGGAACTCCGTGCGATTTTCAGAGCTCTTCAGTTTTGGCCTCTTCTGAAGAGAGAATCGTTTATTTGTTTTCAAACAGACAATGTCACGACCGTGGTATATGTCAATCATCAAGGTGGGACTCACAGTCCTCAAGCTATGAAAGAAGTATCTTGGATACTTGTATGGGCGGAATCCAGCTCCTGTCTAATTTCTGCGGTTCACATCCCAGGTGTAGACAATTGGGAAGCGGATTATCTCAGTCGCCAGACGTTGCATCCGGGCGAATGGTCTCTTCATCCAGAGGTTTTTCTTCAGATTGTTCAAATCTGGGGACTTCCAGAAATAGATCTGATGGCCTCTCATCTGAACAAGAAACTTCCCAGGTATCTGTCCAGATCCCGGGATCCTCAGGCGGAAGCAGTGGATGCGTTGTCAATTCCTTGGAATTATCATCCTGCTTATATCTTTCCGCCTATACTTCTTCTTCCGAAAGTAATCTCCAAAATTCTAATTGAGCGCTCATTTGTACTGCTGGTGGCTCCAGCATGGCCTCACAGGTTTTGGTTTGCGGATCTCGTTCGGATGGCCAGTTGCCAACCTTGGACACTTCCGTTAAGGCCAGACCTTCTATCTCAAGGCCCTTTTTTCCATAAGGATCTCAAATCATTAAATTTGAAGGTATGGAGATTGAACGCTTAGTTCTTAGTCATAGAAGTTTCTATGACTCAGTGATTAATACTATGTTACAGACTCGAAAATCTGTCTCTAGAAATATTTATTATCGAGTTTGGAAGACTTACATCTCTTGGTGTTCTTCTCATAAATTCTCCGGGCATTCTTTCAAAATTCCTAGAATCTTACCATTTTTTCAGGATGGTTTGGATAAAGGTTTGTCTGCAAGTTCTTTGAAAGGACAAATATCTGCTCTTTCTGTTCTTTTTCACAGAAAGATTGCTAATCTTCCTGATATTCATTGTTTTGTAAAGGCTTTGGTCCGTATCAAACCTGTCATTAAGCCAATCTCTCCTCCTTGGAGTCTTAATTTGGTTTTGACAGCTTTACAGGCTCCTCCGTTTGAGCCTATGCATTCTCTGGACATTTAATTACTTTCTTGGAAAGTACTGTTCCTTTTGGCTGATTTTTCATCAGGATAAGGCGGTGTTGCGGACTTCATTTCAATTTTTACCTAAGGTTGTGAATTCTAACAACATTAGTAGAGAAATTGTTGTCCCTTCATTATGTCCTAATCCTAAGAATTCTAAGGAAAGATCCTTACATTCTTTGGATGTAGTTAGAGCTTTGAAATATTATGTTGAAGCTACTAAAGATTTTAGAAAGACTTCTAGTCTATTTGTTATCTTTTCTGGTTCCAGGAAAGGTCAGAAGGCTTCTGCCATTTCTTTGGCGTCTTGGTTAAAGTCTTTGATTCATCATGCTTATGTGGAGTCTGGTAAGACCCCGCCTCAAAGAATTACGGCTCATTCTACTAGGTCAGTTTTTTCTTCCTGGGCTTTTAGGAATGAAGCTTCTGTTGATCAGATTTGCAAAGCAGCGACTTGGTCTTCTTTGCATACTTTTACTAAATTCTACCATTTTGATGTGTTTTCTTCTTCTGAAGCAGTTTTTGGTAGAAAAGTACTTCAGGCAGCTGTTTCTGTTTGATTCGTCTGCTTATAATTTCAGTTTTTTTCATTATTAAGATTAAAACTTTTGATTTGGGTTGTGGATTATTTTTTTCAGCGGAATTGGCTGTCTTTATTTTATCCCTCCCTCTCTAGTGACTCTTGCGTGGAAGTTCCACATCTTGGGTATCTGCTATCCCATACATCACTAGCTCATGGACTCTTGCTAATTACATGAAAGAAAACATAATTTATGTAAGAACTTACCTGATAAATTCATTTCTTTCATATTAGCAAGAGTCCATGAGGCCCACCCTTTTTTTGTGGTGGTTCTGATTTTTTTGTATAAAGCACAATTATTCCAATTCCTTATTTTTTTGATGCTTTCGCTCCTTTATCACCCCACTTCTTGGCTATTCGTTAAACTGAATTGTGGGTGTGGTGAGGGGTGTATTTATAGGCATTTTAAGGTTTGGGAAACTTTGCCCCTCCTGGTAGGAATGTATATCCCATACGTCACTAGCTCATGGACTCTTGCTAATATGAAAGAAATGAATTTATCAGGTAAGTTCTTACATAAATTATGTTTTCCTAATTTGGTTATGTAATATTTATCACACACCTTATTTTAACATGATGCTAATAAATTAGTTTTTAAGCAATAACTTTTTCATCCATTTAGTAGAATTTATTCTACAACTTTACTGTTCTATGGGAATGAGTGCTAATTAACCCCTTCTTGTCCCCTCCTCCTTTCCCATTTTGTGTACATTATATTTAAAGAGGTAGCACTGAGGTAAGGCTTACCTCTTATTCCCTGGTTTCACTTTATCACAGTGCCAATATTTCTTTAGTTTAATCAGAGAAGGATAATTCCCATGAGTAATGAATCGTGGACACCACCACCATGAAATAAATCAATTTATCATGTAAGCATAAATTATGTTTTTTAAACTCCCCCTTCCAAAATGCCAATAGGGGAGAAGCAGCAAAACTATTATTTAAATTTTGTGATACAGTGGTGGCATCCACAGTGCTGCCGTGGCTCCAGTTGGGACTTATTGTGGGATGTACTCTGCAACAAACAAGGCCCGGTTGCACATCAGACATGCGTGTCATTCAAGCATCTGCACACCGGAACTCCCAGCCGAGTTTCATATACCTTTTAACATTGACTTGTAATACCATATTGTGCATGCTTCTTTATGCGAGGTTGCTCAAAACATAACACACCCTTTACTATTGATTGTGCTCCACTTGTAATCTAGCTCTTCATATTTAAAGGGACAGTCAAGTCCAAAAAAAAACTTTCATGTTTCAAATAGGGCATGTAATTTTAAACAACTTTCCAATGTACTTTTATCACCAATTTTGCTCTGTTCTCTTGGTATTCTTAGTTGAAAGCTAAACCTAGGAAGGCTCATATGATAATTTCTAAGCCCTTGAAGGACGTCTCTTATCACATGCTTTTTATTTGCTTTTCACAGCAGGGGAGAGCTAGTTCATGGGAGCCATATAGATAACATTGTGATCACACCCGTGGCTTGTGGCAGACACTGCACTAATTGACTAAAATGCAAGTCAATAGATAATAAATAAAATGTCATGTGATCAGGGGGCTGTCAGAAGATGCTTAAATACAAGGTAATCACAGAGATAAAACATATATTAATATAACCATGTTGGTTATGAAAAACTGGGGAATGGGTAATAAAGGGATTAGCTATCTTTTTAAACAACAAACATTCTGGTGTTGACTGTCCCTTTAAGGATACATTTTTGAGACTATTATCTCTTCCTAGCGTCTAGAGTAATATATATATATATATATTATTATCAGGTATTTGTAGAGTGCCAACAGGTTCCGCAGCGCTATGAACATAGGTGGTATATAAAAATGATTACAGGTAACAAATGGGGAGAGAGAGTCCTGCCGAGAGTTGCACTGTTGTAGTCGGTTCTTATGAAGATGAACTACAAACAGCTGGGCTCATAGGCTTACATGCTATGGGGTTTTAGGGGATAGCAGTGGAGATAGGAAGGGTAATGTAAGTTGTAAGCGTCCCTGAATAGTAGAGTCTTCAGGGAGCACTTGAAGATTTTAAAACTAGGGGAGATTCTTATGGAGCGAGGCAGAGAGTTACATAAGATGGTAGCCAATCTGGAGATATCTTGAAGACGGGAATGTGAGAAGGTAACAAGAGAGGAGGAGAGTAGGAGATCATGAGTGGAGCGAAGGGGACGGGAGGGAGAGTATCTGGAGACAAGGTCTGAGATGTACGGGGAGCAGTGCAATTGAGGGCTTTGTGTGTCAGAGTGAGAATTTTGTGTTTAATCCTGGAGGCAAGAGGAAGCCAGTGAAGGGATTGGCAGAGAGGTGCGGCAAATGAAGAGCGACGTACAAGGAAGATGAGCCTGGCAGAGGCATTCATTATGGATTGTAAAGGAGCTAGGCGGCAGCTAGGGAGACCAGAGAGGATAGAGTTGCAGTAGTTGAGGCGGGAAAGGATGAGACAGTGGATTAAAATCTTTGTTGTGTCTTGCGTAAGGAAATGTCTAATTTTAGCGATGTTTTTAAGGTGGAAGCAGCAGGCTTTAGCCAAGGACTGAATGTGAAGAGTGAAAGAAAGATCTGAGTCCAGTGTGACCCCAAGACATCGGGCATGTGAGGTTAGGGTAATGATTGAGTTATCAACAGTTATAGAGACATGGGGGGTGGAGATTTTGGAAGAAGGGGGGGGGGAATAAGGAGCTCAGTTTTGGAGAGATTTAGCTTGAGGTAGTGAGAGGACATCCAAGATGAGATATGAGAGAAGACAGTGACACGGGTTAGCAAGGAAGGAGATAGTTCTGGTGCAGAGAGGTAGATTTGGGTATCGTCGGCATACAAATGATAATGAAACCCGTGGGACTTTATTATGGAAACTAGTGAGGACATGTAGATTGAGAAGAGAAGGGGACCAAGGACAGAGCCTTGCGGTACCCCAACAGAAAGAGGTAACGGGGCAGAGGATGCCCCAGAGAAGGCTACACTAAAGGTACGGTTAGACAGATAGGAAGAGAAACAAGAGAGAGCTGTGTCACAGATGCCGAAAGGATTGGAGGGTATGGAGCAAAAGAGGGTGGTCGACAGTATCAAAGGCTGCAGACAGATCAAGGAGGATAAGTATAGAGAAGTGGCCTTTTGATTTTGCTGTAAGTAGGTTGTTGGTAACCTCAACCATTGCTGTCTCTGTTGAGTGAAGGGGTGAAATCCAGATTGCAGTGGGTCAAGGAGGGAGTTTAGTGTAAGGAAAGGGGATAGACGTGCATATACTAGCTTTTCAAGAAGCTTTGAAGCAAGAGGTAGTAAGGAAATAGGGCGGTAGATGGATGTGGAGGTTGGTTCGAGAGAAGGTTTTTTGAGGATAGGTGTGACTAATGCATGCTTAAGAGATGTGGGAATTATGCCAGTGCTGAGGGAGAGGTTGAAGATGTTTGTGAGTATACGGGTAAGGGTATAAGAGAGGGAGGGGAGTAGTTGTGAGGGGATGGGGTCGAGGGGACAGGTAGTGAGGTGAAAGGATAGTATAAGGGCAGTAACTTCATCCTCTGTAACGGGCAAAAGAGCTAAATTTATGGCTATCTGGGTTTTGGATGTTTGTGAGCTTTTGAGGGGGAGGGAGACCGGTAGTATGTTGAGAGCTAAATTAATTTCTGATAGAGTTTGTTGTTGAAGTAGCTGGCAAAATCATGGGCTGAGAGAAAAGCTGTGGTGGGGGTGGGCGGAGAAGAGTATTGAATGTGGAGAACAGACGTTTTGGGTTTGAAGAAAGAGTAGAGATAAGAGTGTAGAAGTAGTGTTGCTTATATAGATTAAGGACAGAATAGTAAGCGTTCAAGATAAACTTATAGTGAAGAAAGTCAGCAGAACTCCGAGATTTCCTCCAGTGTCGCTCAGCAGTACGGGAACATCTGCGTAGGTACCGTGTCAGAGGAGTATGCCAGGGCTGAGGATGAGTGTATGTTTTCCGAGTTTTAGTAGGTGGGGCCAGGTTATCAAAAAACGATGTAAGGGTGGAGTTATAGTGTCAGATGGATTCATCAGGACAGGAAAAAGAGTGGATGGAAGAGAGAATAGGTTCGAGAGAGCTAGCGAGCTGTTGCTGATCTAATGACTTGATTCTTCTGTGAAGTTTAGTGTGAGGGGTAGAAGGAGGGAGAGTTGTAGGGAGGGAGGTGATGGTACAAATGAGGAGGTGGTGGTCAGAAAGAGGAAAAGGTGAGTTTGTGAAGTGCATCCATAGCTGAAAATCAGATCAAGGTAGTGACCATCTTTGTGAGTGGGAGAGTCAGTCCATTATGACAGGCCGAAAGAGGAAGTGAGTTGCAGAAGTTGTTTTGCAGAGGAGGCAGTGGGATTATCAACAGGGAGGTTGAAGTCATCGTGAATGAGGGCAGGGGTATCTGAGGATAGAAAGTAAGGTAGCCAGGCGGCAAAGTAATCTAGAAATAGAGTTGCGGAGCCAGGGGGGCGGTATATATATTGGTCAAAAGTGCTTAAAGTATGTTAACTTAAAGGGACACAAGTTAAAATTAAACTTTCATGATTTAGATAGAGCACGCAATTTTAAAAACTTTCCAATTAACTTGCATTATCTAAATGTGCACTTTCTGAGGCACCAGCTCCTACTAAGCATGTCCAAAAATTCATAAAATATATGAATATGCATTTTGTGATATAGTGGAAGGGAAAATAGAACTAACTTTAAAATTTGTCAGAAAAAAAATCTACTCATTTGAGATTTAAAGAAACTGATGTTTGTTTTCTTTAAACAGGAGATTGGAGAAAATGTACATATCTACCTTATTGGTAAGGAGGAATCTCGTACACACTCAATTGCTGTCTCCCTACACTGTGCTCAAGACGATTCCATCAGCGTTAGCGGCCAGAACAGCTTGTGTCATCAGATCACGGCAGCCTGCAAGCATGGAAGTGACCTTTACGTTGTTGGTGGTTCTATCCCTCGGCGCATGTGGAAATGTAACATGGAGACAATGGACTGGGAAAGGTGTGCCCCACTTCCTCGAGACCGCTTGCAGCATACTCTTGTCTCTGTCCTTAGCAAGGATTCTATTTACTCCCTGGGAGGAAAGACACTACAAGACACCTTATCAAATGTGGTAATTTACTATCGAGTGCCAGATAATGTCTGGACTGAAACAAGTCAACTAGATGTGTCCATTTCTGGGGCAGCTGGGGTAAATATGAATGGGGTAATATACTTATTGGGTGGGGAGGAGAATGACCTTGACTTTTTTACCAAACCTTCACGCCTCATACAATGTTTTGATACCAAAAGTGAGAAATGCCATGTAAAGCCCTATCTTCTGCCCTTTGCGGGGCGCATGCATGCAGCCGTGCACAAGGACTTGGTCTTCATAGTAGCAGAGGGAGACTGTTTGGTCTGCTACAACCCACTGCTGGACAGTTTTACAAGGCTGTGTCTTCCTGAAGTCTGGAGTGCTCGACCGTCGCTATGGAAAATTGCCAGCTGTAATGGTTTCATATATGTCTTCAGAGATCATTACAAGAAAGGAGATGCAAATACCTTTAAACTGAATCCAGCAACCTCTGTTGTGACTGTGACTAGTGGTGTTCGGGTCTTGTTAACAAACCTGCAGTTCTTGTTGGCGTGATCATTGTCCAGCCATATCTGTATGGCCTCCAACCCTTATTGAACAGGCTTCTTTGTGTTTAGCAAGCATAAGCCAGGGCTTCATGTAAGATGGCTTTCTAGTTAAAGGGACACTGAACCCAACATTTTTCTTTCATAATTCAGATAGAGCATGCAAGTTTAAGCAACTTTATAAATTACTCCTATTATCAATTTTTCTTTGTTCCCTTTGTATCTTTATTTATAAAAAAAAAAAGTAGGAATGTAAGCTTAGAAACCGGCACATTTTTGGTTTAGAACCCTGGGCAGCGCTTGCTTATTGGTGGCTACATTTATCACCAGTCAGCAAGCACCAAAGATGAGCCGGCTCGTTAGCTTACATTCTTGCTTTTTCAAATAAAGATACCAAAAGAAAAAAGAAAAATTGATAATAGGAATAAATTAGAAAATTACATGCTCTGTCTGAATCATGAAAGAAAAAATTTGGTTTAAGTATCCCTTTAAGGTTAATGCGTTCCTCTACTTCATTTTTTTATTCTTTGTTATGAGTCCAACAGCATTAGCCATAGGGCTTAAGGTTAATGTTTTCCTCCACATGCTTTTGCGTTTTACCACAGATATTGTGATGTGAAATAAGAATTCCTGTTGAAATGTCCCTATTATTTGCAAACATAGATCTAATTGCTACTGTGCCGTTGTACGCAGTAGATAGAGGAGTTAATAGAGAAGGGATTTCTGCCTCTCTGCTAAGGGAAACGGCAAGATTTAGTGGAATTCATTCCTAATAAAACCACAGATGTTAAGGAGCAGGGAGTATTGCAGTTGTTGAGCAAGTGTGGGGATGAATGCAGTTTAGATAAACTGCATGTAATGAGAAAAAATGGATCTATATTACATTACAAAAGAAGATGTTTTCCTTTTTTTTTTTTTTTCCCCCTAGTCATTTTTTTCTATGATTTTAGACAATTCCTTGCAGTAGTTACATTTGTCATTAACTCTAATAGCTCAGTTAGGTCTGCATCACCAGGGTCTAAACACTATATTGTATTACATATTATTTTACAGTAGATATCTCTGCAGTAGATATCATAGTTTCAAGCCTTGTCAATTGCTTGTCTGAGTTCTGCATATGTGGATATGTTTATCGAATTGTTAGAGTTACAGAAATGGCAGCCAAGGATCCGCCTGGAAACTGCCTGGTCTGTAGATGGGTTTTGGGTGAAATTAATTGTTTAAGCAACTTTTAAGAAGTGTCTGTTAAGACCAAAGCTTTATCAACCCCATAGTCTTCTGATAAAGGGATAGGAAAATCAAAATTAATTTGCATGATTCAGATAGATCAGGTCATTTTAATACACTTTTAAATTCACTTCTATTTTCAAATGTGCTTCGTTCTCTTAGTATCCCTTGTTAAAAAATGAATACGCACATATCATACACTAGTGGGAGCTGCTGCTTATTGGTGCCTGCACACATTTGTCTCTTGTGATTGGCTAACTAGATGTGTTCAGCTAGCTGCCAGTAGTGTAATGCTGATCCTTCAGCAATGAATAACAGAATTAAATTGGAAAGTTGTTTAAAATTGTATGTTCTATCTGAAACATAAAAGAAAATGTGGGGGTTTACTATCCCTTTAAGCTGTTGTTGTTGAAACATGATAATGTATGTTTTTTTTCTGTCTTCAAAAATCTGATATCTTTTATATATACTGTATTAAGTATTTTTTTAAATTATAGTAAACTATGAGGGTATTGAAGAGTGCAAATACATCTATGTACTGTACATAGCTTCATGGCATAAGTTTAATTTAAAGGGACAGTCTAGTAAAAATGAAATGTTCATGATTAAGATAAGGCTTTTAATTTTAAATACTTTCAAATTTACTTTTATCATCACATTTGCTTTGTTCTCTTGGTATTCTTTGTTGAAGACTAAACCTAGGTAGGTTCATATGCTAATTTCTAAGCCCTTCAAGGCCGCCTCTAATCTCAGTGCATTTTGACCGTTTTTACAGCTAGACAGCACTAGTTCATGTGTGCCATATAGATAACATTGTGCTCACTCCCGTGGAGTTACCTAGGGAGCCAGCACTCGTTGTCAAAATAACTGAAATAAGGGGGCAGTCTGCAGAGGCTTAGGTACAAGGTAATCACAGAGGTCAAAAGTATATTAATATAACTGTGTTGGTTATGCAAAACTAAGGAATGGGTAATAAAGGGATTATCTATCATTTTAAACAATAAAAATTCTGGAGTAGACTGTCCCTTTAAGTTCAGAAATGTTCTGTATGGCTGAGGAAACATTACACAAAATCAGCTCTGTTTCAAATGAGAAAATAAAGGTGAAGGAACAATTTGTAAACTATTTAATACACTTTAGTACATTGTCCCTTTAATAGATGTAAACGTATTTCTCTTGTAAGATGTATCGAGTCCACGGATTCATCCTTTACTTATGGGATATTCTCCTTCCCGACAGGAAGTGGCAAAGAGAGCACACAGCAGAGCTGTCCATATAGCTCCCCCTCTAGCTCCACCCCCCAGTCATTCTCTTTGCCGGCTCTAAGCAATCGGAAGGGTAAAGTGAATGTGGTGTTAGAAATGTAGTTTCTCTTGTAAGGTGTATCCAGTCCACGGATCATCCATTACTTGTGGGATATTCTCCTTCCCAACAGGAAGTTGCAAGAGGACACCCACAGCAGAGCTGCTATATAGCTCCTCCCCTAACTGCCATATCCAGTCATTCTCTTGCAACTCTCAACAAAGATGGAGGTAGTAAGAGGAGAGTGGTAAAATATAGTTAGTTTTTTTCTTCAATCAAAAGTTTGTTATTTTCAAATAGTACCGGAGTTGTACTATTTTATCTCAGGCAGTATTTAGAAGAAGAATCTGCCTGCGTTTTTCTATGATCTTAGCAGCTTGTAACTAAGATACACTGCTGTTCTCACATATGTCTGAGTAGTGAGGTAACTTCAGAGGGAGAATGGTGTGCAGGTTATCCTGCTATTGAGGTATGTGCAGTTTTAAGTTTTTCTAGGGACTAGAAAATGCTGCTGGTACCTGATTAATGTAAGTTAAGCCTAAAAACAGTGATTTAATAGCGACTTGTATCAGGCTTACTACCAGAGATATATACTCTGATAATATGGCAATATAAAACGTTTGCTGGCATGTTTAATCGTTTTTATATATGCTTTGGTGATAAAACTTATTGGGGCCTAGTTTTTTCCACATGGCTGGCTTGATTTTTGCCTAGAAACAGTTTCCTGAGGCTTTCCACTGTTGTAGTATGAGTGGGAGGGGCCTATTTTAGCGCTTTTTGCGCAGTTAAAATTACAGACAGAGACATTCAGCTTCCTTCAGCAGTCCCCTGCATGCTATAGGACATCTCTGAAGGGCTCTAAAGGCTTCAAAAGTCGTTTATTGAGGAAGGTAGGGCCACAGTAGAGCTGTGGCAGTTGTTGTGACTGTTTAAAAAACGTTTATTTCGTTTTTTTTATCCGTTTTTTGCATTAAGGGGTTAATCATCCATTTGCAAGTGGGTGCAATGCTCTGCTAACCTATTACATACACTGTAAAAATTTCGTTTGATTTACTGCCTTTTTTCACTGTTTTTCAAATTTTGACAAAATTTGTTTCTCTTAAAGGCACAGTACCGTTTTTTATATTTGCTTGTTAACTTGATTTAAAGTGTTTTCCAAGCTTGCTAGTCTCATTGCTAGTCTGTACAAACATGTCTGACATAGAGGAAACTCCTTGTTCATTATGTTTAAAAGCCATGGTGGAACCCCATATGAGAATGTGTACTAAATGTATTGATTTCACTTTAAACAATAAAGATCAGCTTTTGTCTTTAAAAAATTTATCACCAGAGGATTCTGACGAGGGGGAAGTTATGCCGACTAACTCTCCCCACGTGTCAGACCCTTTGACTCCCGCTCAAGGGACTTGCGCTCAAATGGCGCCAAGTACATCAAGGACGCCCATAGCGATTACTTTACAAGACATGGCGGCAGTCATGGATAATACACTGTCAGCGGTATTAGCCAGACTGCCTGAATTTAGAGGAAAGCATGATAGCTCTGGTGTTAGGCGTAATACAGAGCATACAGACGCTTTAAGAGCCATGTCTGATACTGCCTCACAATATGCAGAAGCTGAGGAAGGAGAGCTTCAGTCTGTGGGTGATATCTCTGACTCAGGGAAACCTGATTCTGATATTTCTACTTTTAAATTTAAGCTTGAGAACCTCCGTGTTTTGCTTAGGGAGGTTTTAGCTGCTCTGAATGACTGTGACACAATTGCAGTGCCAGAGAAATTGTGTAGACTGGATAAATACTTTGCAGTGCCGGTGTGTACTGAGGTTTTTCCAATACCTAAAAGGTTTACAGAAATTATTAATAAAGAGTGGGATAGACCCGGTGTGCCGTTTTCCCCCCCTCCTATTTTTAGAAAAATGTTTCCCATAGACGCCACCACTCGGGACTTATGGCAGACGGTCCCTAAGGTGGAGGGAGCAGTTTCTACTTTAGCAAAGCGTACTACTATCCCTGTCGAGGACAGTTGTGCTTTTTCAGATCCTATGGATAAAAAATTAGAGGGTTACCTTAAGAAAATGTTTATTCAACAAGGTTTTATCCTGCAGCCCCTTGCATGCATTGCTCCTGTCACTGCTGCTGCGGCGTACTGGTTCGAGTCTCTGGAAGAGGCTTTACAGACAACGACTCCATTTGAGGACATACTTAACAAGCTTAGAGCACTTAAAGGGACATTATACACTCATTTTTTTCTTTGCATAAATGTTTTGTAGATGATCTATTTATATAGCCCATAAAGTTTTTTTTTTTTAAATAAATGTATAGTTTTGCTTATTTTTAAATAACATTGCTCTGATTTTCAGACTCCTAACCAAGTCCCAGAGTTTTATGTGAATACTGTCAGCTACCTTCTCCAGCTTGCTCCTGTTTGTGTAAAGGGTCTTTTCATATGCAAAAGAAGGGGGAGGGGGGTGTCTTATTTGCCACTTGCAGTGGGCTTTCCAGCTACTTTTTCAACAGAGCCAAACTGATAGCTTCTAAGTAAGTTTTTAAACAGTTTCAAAAACTCAAATCTGTTTGTGGTTCCCAAAAAAGAGGGAACCTTCAGACCAATCTTGGATCTAAAGATCTTAAACAAATTCCTCAGAGTTCCATCATTCAAAATGGAAACTATTCGGACCATCCTACCTATGATCCAGGAGGGTCAATATATGACTACGGTGGATCTAAAGGATGCTTACCTTCACATTCCGATACACAAAGATTATCATCGGTTCCTAAGGTTTGCCTTTCTGGACAGGCATTACCAGTTCTCTCTTCGGGTTAGCTACAGCCCCAAGAATTTTTACAAAGGTTCTGGGGTCGCTTCTGGCGGTCCTAAGGCCGCGGGGCATAGCAGTGGCCCCTTATCTAGACGACATCCTGATACAGGCGTCAAATTTCCAAATTGCCAAGTCCCATACGGACATAGTTCTGGCATTTCTGAGGTCGCACGGGTGGAAAGTGAACGAGGAAAAGAGTTCTCTGTCCCCACTCACAAGAGTCTCCTTCCTATGGACTCTGATAGATTCTGTAGAAATGAAAATTTACCTGACGGAGTCCAGGTTTTAAAACTTCTAAATTCTTGCCGTGTTCTTCATTCTATTCTGCGCCCTTCGGTGGCTCAGTGCATGGAGGTAATCGGCTTAATGGTAGCGGCAATGGACATAGTTCCGTTTGCGCGCCTACATCTCAGACCGATGCAACTATGCATGCTCAGTCAGTGGAATGGGGATTACACATATTTGTCCCCTCTACTAAATCTGGATCAAGAGACCAGAGATTCTCTTCTCTGGTGGCTATCTCGGGTCCATCTGTCCAAAGGTATGACCTTTCGCAGGCCAGATTGGACAATTGTAACGACAGATGCCAGCCTTCTAGGTTGGGGTGCAGTCTGGAACTCCCTGAAGGCTCAGGGATCGTGAACTCAGGAGGAGAAACTCCTCCCAATAAATATTCTGGAATTGAGGGCAATATTCAATGCTCTTCAGGCTTGGCCTCAGTTAACAACCCTGAGGTTCATCAGATTTCAGTCGGACAACATCACGACTGTGGCTTACATCAACCATCAAGGGGGAACAAGGAGTTCCTTAGCGATGTTAGAAGTCTCCAAAATAATTCTCTGGGCAGAGAAACACTCTTGCTACCTTTCAGCGATCCATGTCCCAGGTGTAGAGAACTGGGAGGCGGATTTTCTAAGTCGTCAGACTTTTCATCCGGGGGAGTGGGAACTCCATCCGGAGGTGTTTGCTCAATTGATTCATCGTTGGGGCAAACCAGAACTGGATCTCATGGCGTCTCGCCAGAACGCCAAGCTTCCTTATTACGGATCCAGGTCCAGACGCTGATAGAGGCTCTAGCTGCGCCTTGGTCTTTCAACCAGGCTTACGTGTTTCCACCGTTTCCTCTGCTCCCTCGACTGATTGCCAAAATCAAGCAGGAGAGAGCATTGGTGATTTTGATGGCGCCTGCGTGGCCACGCAGGACCTGGTATGCAGACCTAGTGGACATGTCATCCTTTCCACCTTGGACTCTGCCTCTGAGACGAGACCTTCTACTTCAAGGTCCTTTCAATCATCCAAATCTAATTTCTCTGAGACTGACTGCATGGAGATTGAACGCTTGATTTTATCAAAGCGTGGCTTCTCCGAGTCATTGATACCTTAATACAGGCACGAAAGCCTGTTACCAGGAAAATCTACCATAAGATATGGCGTAAATATCTTTATTGGTGTGAATCCAAGGGCTACTCATGGAGTAAGGTCAGGATCCCCAGGATATTATCTTTTCTCCAAGAGGGTTTGGAGAAAGGATTATCAGCTAGTTCTTTGAAGGGACAGATCTCTGCACTGTCTATTCTTTTGCACAAGCGTCTGGCGAATGTTCCAGACGTTCAGGCGTTGGTTAGAATCAAGCCTGTGTTTAAACCTGTTGCTCCCCCATGTAGCTTAAATTTGGTTCTTAAAGTTCTTCAAGGGGTTCCGTTTGAACCTCTTCATTCCATAGATATCACGCTTTTATCTTGGAAAGTTCTTTTTTTGATGGCTATTTCCTCGGCTCGTAGAGTCTCTGAGTTATCTGTTTTACAATGTGATTCTCCTTATCTGATCTTCCATGCAGATAAGGTAGTTCTGCGTACAAAACCTGGGTTTTTACCTAAGGTGGTATCTACTAAGAATATCAATCAAGAGATTGTTGTTCCATCATTGTGTCCTAATCCTTCTTCAAAGAAGGAACGTCTTTTACATAATCTGGACGTGGTTCGTGCTTTAAAGTTTTACTTACAAGCTACTAAAGATTTTCGTCAAGCATCTGCTTTGTTTGTTGTTTACTCTGGACAGAGAAGAGGTCAAAAGGCTTCGGCAACCTCTCTTTCTTTTTGGCTAAGAAGCATAATCCGCTTAGCCTATGAGACTGCTGGACAGCAGCCTCCTGAAAGGATTACAGCTCATTCTACTAGAGCTGTGGCTTCCACTTGGGCCTTTAAAAATGAGGCTTCTGTTGAACAGATTTGCAAGGCGGCGACTTGGTCTTCGCTTCATACTTTTTCCAAATTCTACAAATTTGATACTTTTGCTTCTTCGGAGGCTATTTTTGGGAGAAAGGTTTTACAGGCAGTGGTACCTTCCGTTTAAGTACCTGCCTTGTCCCTCCCTTCATCCGTGTACTTTAGCTTTGGTATTGGTATCCCACAAGTAATGGATGATCCGTGGACTGGATACACCTTACAAGAGAAAACCCAATTTATGCTTATCTGATAAATTTATTTCTCTTGTGGTGTATCCAGTCCACGGCCCGCCCTGTCATTTTAAGGCAGGTCAAAATTTTAGATTAAACTACAGTCACCACTGCACCCTATGGTTTCTCCTTTCTCGGCTTGTTTCGGTCGAATGACTGGATATGGCAGTTAGGGGAGGAGCTATATAGCAGCTCTGCTGTGGGTGTCCTCTTGCAACTTCCTGTTAGGAAGGAGAATATCCCACAAGTAATGGATGATCCGTGGACTGGATACACCACAAGAGAAATAAATTTATCAGGTAAGCATAAATTGTGTTTTTTATTTTCTACAAGCAAAAGTTTGTTATTTTAAATGGTACCGGTGTGTACTATTTACTCTCTAGCAGAAAGGAGATGAAGAGTTCTGCAGGGAGGAAGATGATTTTAGCATGTTGTAACTAAAATCCACTGCTGTTCCCACAAAGGACTGAGGAGTACAAGAAAACTTCAGTTGGGGGGAAAGGTTTGCAGGTTAGGCTGCAATAAGGTATGTTCAGTCTTTTATTTCTAGACAAGACTGTGATAATTCTAGAAAAGACTGATAATATCCCCATGAGGGAAGAGTAAGCTGTATTCAGAGACTAAGTATGGAATTGCAAGCTTACATAACAGGGCTAGCTGGTTGACACTACTTAATGGCAAACGGTTTTTATTGAAAAATATCGTTTTTTGAGACACTTTGAAGGTTCCTTTGGGTTTCTTTCAGGGGTTGTTACCCACATGGCTATTATTAAAACACTTAGGAGTGTTTCTTTAGGCCTCACAGCACCGGAGTAAGGTGGGAGGGGCCTAATTTCGCGCCTCAGATGCGCAGATTATTTGACTAGAAGTTCAGGCTGTTTCACATGGAGGGTCCTGCTGCAGTTTCAGGGCCTATAAGAAGCTTTTTCCCCACAAATCTGGTTCCTAAGGGCAGGTAGGGCCACAGCAAGGTGCTGAAGCTTTTTTAACCGGTTGTTGGCTTACTATCGATCCGGTTTGGGCATTAAGGGGTTAATCATTTTTATTGCTAGTGGTGCAATCTTACTAATGCTTTAGGTACAAACTGTAAAAATTTTGAAAAGTTTGCTGCATTTTTCACTGTTTGGTAAAATTGCGTGCCTTTTTTATTACTTAAAGGTACAGTAACGTTTTTTTCAAAGTGTGTTTATACTTGATTAAAGTGATTTCCAAGCCTGTTTGTCTTACTACTCGTCTGTTAAACATGTCTGACACTAAGGAAAATCCTTGTTCAATGTGTTTAGAAGCCATGGTGGAACCACCTCTCAGAATGTGTCCCACTTGTACTGATATGTCTATACACTTTAAAGAACATATTGTTGCACTTAAAAATGTGGCCCAAGATGATTCTCAGACAGAAGGTAATGAGGTTAGCCCGTTAACCTCTCCCCAAGTGTCACAACCAGTTACGCCCGCTCAAGCGACGCCTAGCACCTCTAGTGCGTCTAACTCTTTTACCTTGCAAGACTTGGCGGCAGTTATGAATAATACCCTCTCAGTGTTTTTATCTAAACTGTCTGTGTTACCTGCAAAGCGTGATAGCTCTGTTTTAAGAACAGATTCTGAGCATTCTGACGCTTTAGTAGCCGTATCCGATATACACTCACAACGCGTAGGAGCGAGGGATGGGCTGTCTGAGGGAGAAATTTCCGATTCGGGAAAGGTTGCTCCTCAGACAGATTCAGATACGTTGGCTTTTAAATTTAAACTAGAACACCTCCGCTTATTGCTCAGGGAGGTATTAGTTACTCTGGATGACTGCGACCCTTTGGTGGTTCCAGAGAAATTGTGTAAAATGGACAAGTACCTAGAAGTTCCTGTTTACACTGATGTGTTCTTGGTCCCTAAGAGGATTGCGGATATCGTTACTAGGGAGTGGGATAGACCAGGTATACCGTTTGTTCCCCCTCCTGTTTTTAAGAAAATGTTCCCCATATCTGACCCCATGCGGGACTCGTGGCAGACGGTCCCTAAGGTGGAGGGGGCTGTTTCTTCACTTGCTAAACGCACAACCATACCAATTGAAGACAGTTGTGCTTTTAAAGACCCTATGGATAAAAAATTAGAGGGTTTACTTAAGAAAATTTTTGTTCAACAAGGTTTTCTTCTCCAACCTATTGCGTGCATTGTTCCTGTAACTACTGCAGCGGCTTTCTGGTTCGAGGCGCTGGAAGATGCGCTCCAGACGGAGACCTCATATGAGGACATTATGGACAGAATTAAGGCTCTTAAGCTGGCTAATTCTTTTATCACAGATGCCGCTTTTCAACTAGTTAAGTTAGCGGCAAAGAATTCAGGTTTCGCCATTTTAGCGCGCAGGGCGCTATGGCTAAAGTCCTGGTCGGCCGATCTGTCGTCAAAATCCAAACTCTTGAACATCCCTTTCAAAGGAAAGACCCTCTTCGGGCCTGAATTGAAAGAGATTATTTCAGAAATCACTGGGGCAAAAGGCCATGCTCTCCATCAGGACAAGTCCTTTAAGATAAAGAACAAACAAAATAATTTTCGTTCCTTTTGGAATTTCAGGAGCGGCCTCGCTTCATCCTCCCCTGCTACAAAGCAAGAGGGTAACGCTTCACAACCCAGGCCAGCCTGGAAACCTTACCAGGGCTGGAACAAGGGTAAACAGGCCAAGAAGCCTGCAGCTGCCTCCAAGACAGCATGATGGGGTAGCCCCGGATCTAGTAGGGGGCAGACTCTCTCTTCGCTCAGGCCTGGGCAAGAGACGTACACGATCCCTGGGCCTTAGAGATTGTATCCCAGGGATATCTTCTAGTATTCAAGGACTCCCCTCCAAGGGGAAGATTCCACATTTCTCGTTTGTCTACAGACCAGACAAAGAGAAGAGGCGTTCTTACGCTGTGTAGAAGACCTTCATACAATGGGAGTGATTCACCCAGTTCCAATTGCGGAACAAGGGCTGGGTTTTTACTCAAACCTGTTTGTGGTTCCCAAGAAAGAAGGAACTTTCAGACCAATCCTGGATCTCAAAATTCTAAACAAATTCCTCAGAGTCCCATCATTCAAGATGGAGACCATTCGGACAATCTTACCAATGATCCAGGAGGGTCAATATATGACTACCGTGGATCTAAAGGATGCGTATCTGCACATTCCTATCCACAAAGATCATCACCAGTTTCTCAGGTTCACCTTTCTGGACAAGCATTATCAGTTTGTGGCTCTTCCTTTCGGGTTGGCCACTGCTCCCAGAATTTTCACAAAGGTGCTAGGGTCCCTCCTGGCGGTTCTAAGACCGCGGGGCATAGCAGTGGCGCCTTATCTAGACGTCTCACGGGTGGAAGGTGAACATCAAAAAGAGTTCTCTCTCCCCCCTCACAAGAGTTCCCTTCCTAGGAACACTAATAGACTCGGTAGAAATGAAAATATTTCTGACGGAGGTCAGAAAGTTAAAACTCTTAACTACTTGCCGAGTTCTTCATTCCATTCCTCGGCTATCTGTAGCTCAGTGCATGGAGACAATCGGACTAATGGTAGCGGCAATGGACATAGTCCCTTTTGCATGGATACACCTCAGACCACTGCAACTATGCATGCTCAAACAGTGGAATGGGGATTATGCAGATTTGTCTCCTCAAATACAGTTGGACCAGGGGACCAGAGATTCTCTTCTCTGGTGGTTGTCTCTGGATCACCTGTCTCAGGGAATGTGTTTCCGCAGACCAGAGTGGATCATCGTAACGCCTGACGCCAGTCTGTTGGGCTGGGGTGCAGTCTGGGACTCCCTGAAAGCTCAGGGCTTATGGTGTCGGGAAGAAGCTCTTCTCCCGATAAACATTCTGGAACTGAGGGCGATATTCAACGCGCTTCAGGCATGGCCTCAGCTAGCTGCGGCCAAATTCATCAGATTTCAGTCGTACAACATCACGACTGTAGCTTACGTCAATCATCAAGGGGGAACAAGGAGTTCCTTAGCAATGATGGAAGTAACCAAAATAATCAGGTGGGCGGAGGATCACTCTTGCCATCACTCAGCAATTCACATCCCAGGAGTAGACAACTGGAAGGCGGATTTTCTAAGTCGTCAGACTTTTCACCCGGGGGAGTGGGAACTCCACCCGGAGGTATTTGCCCAGCTGACTCAGCTATGGGACACTCCAGAATTGGATCTGATGGCGTCCCGTCAGAACACCAAGCTTCCTCTTTACGGGTCCAGGTCCCGGGATCCCCAGGCGGTGCTGATAGATGTTCTAGCAGCGCCTTCGTCCTTCAATCTGGCCTATGTTTTTCCACCGTTTCCTCTCCTCCCTCGTCTGGTTGCCAGAATCAAGCAGGAGAGGGCTTCGGTGATTCTAATAGCGCCTGCGTGGCCACGCAGGACCTGGTATGCAGACCTAGTGGACATGTCATCTGTGCCACCATGGACACTACCAATGAGGCAGGACCTTCTAATACAGGGTCCTTTCAAACATCCAAATCTAATTTCTCTGCGTCTGACTGCTTGGAGATTGAACGCCTAATTCTATCATAGCGTGGTTTCTCTGAGTCGGTTATTGATACCCTGATTCAGGCTAGAAAGCCTGTCACCAGGAAAATCTACCATAAGATTGGGCGAAAATATCTTTTTTGGTGCGAATCCAAGGGTTACTCATGGAGTAAGGTTAGGATTCCCAGGATTTTGTCCTTTCTCCAAGACGGATTGGAGAAAGGATTATCAGCTAGTTCCTTAAAGGGACAGATATCTGCTTTGTCTATTCTTTTACACAAACGTCTGGCAGAGGTACCAGACGTTCAAGCGTTTAGTCAGGCTTTAGTCAGAATCAAGCCTGTTTATAGACCTGTGGCTCCGCCATGGAGTCTGAATTTAGTTCTTTCAGTTCTGCAAGGGGTTCCGTTTGAACCTTTACATTCCATAGATATTAAGCTTTTATCTTGGAAAGTTTTGTTTTTGGTAGCTATCTCTTCTGCTCGAAGAGTTTCGGAGTTATCTGCTTTACAGTGTGATTCACCTTACCTGGTGTTCCATGCAGATAAGGTAGTTTTGCGTACCAAACCCGGTTTTCTTCCTAAGGTTGTGTCTAATAAGAATATTAACCAGGAAATTGTTGTTCCTTCTCTGTGTCCTAATCCTTCTTCGAAGAAGGAACATCTGTTACACAATCTTGATGTGGTTCGTGCTTTAAAGTTCTATTTACAAGCAACTAAGGATTTCAGACAAGCAACTTCTTTGTTTGTTATCTATTCTGGTAAGAGGAGAGGTCAGAAGGCGACCGCTACCTCTCTTTCCTTTTGGCTGAAAAGCATCATCCGTTTGGCCTATGAGACTGCTGGCCAGCAGCCTCCTGAAACAATTACTGCTCATTCTACCAGAGTAGTTGCTTCCACATGGGCTTTTAAAAATGAGGCTTCTGTTGAACAGATTTGTAAGGCAGCGACTTGGTCTTCGCTGCATACTTTTTCCAAATTTTACAAATTCGATACTTTTGCTTCTTCGGAGGCTATTTTTGGGAGAAAGGTTTTACAAGCAGTGGTGCCTTCCGTTTAAGGTACCTGTCTTGTTCCCTCCCTTCATCCGTGTCCTAAAGCTTTGGTATTGGTATCCCACAAGTAAAGGATGAATCCGTGGACTCGATACATCTTACAAGAGAAAACAGAATTTATGCTTACCTGATAAATTACTTTCTCTTGTGATGTATCGAATCCATGGCCCGCCCTGGCTATTAAGTCAGGTAGTTTTTTTGTTTAAACTACAGTCACCACTGCACCCTATGGTTTCTCCTTTTTCTTCCTAACCTTCGGTCGAATGACTGGGGGGTGGAGCTAGAGGGGGAGCTATATGGACAGCTCTGCTGTGTGCTCTCTTTGCCACTTCCTGTTGGGAAGGAGAATATCCCACAAGTAAAGGATGAATCCGTGGACTCAATACATCACAAGAGAAAGTAATTTATCAGGTAAGCATAAATTCTGTTTTCATTATGATAAGTTGTTCATATCAAGTTATGTCCCTATGAATAGAATCATAAAAAGGACAGTAAAGTCAAAGTTAAACTTTCATGATTCAGTTAAAAAAAATCTAATTCACTTAAATTGTTCTGTTAGTATCCTTTGTTGAAGAGCATACCTACTACCTAGGTCTTCTCAAGAGTGGCCAACTGTCTTGGGCACTAAATGGCAGCAGTTTTTTTATTATACTTTGTTGCAAATGCAGTTTCCATACAGTGTTTAAGACATGATCGTTCCTGAACATATCTAAGTATGCTTTTTAAAAGGGATACTAAGAGAACAAAGTAAATTTGATTCTAGAATTCAATTTGACATTTTTACATGATCTATCTGAACTCTGAAAATTGAATTTTGACATTCATGTCCATAAAGGGCTTAGACTTCAATTCCAGCAGTGTCATTTCAAGGTGCAATTAAATAATGACAGAACCTGTAAAAATTGTTGTGGTCTAATGTGTACGTACGGAAGAGGGATTTCCAAAATCAGGTATATCAACCCTAATGCTGTTACTGGACAATAATCTCGGAGATAAAGCTATGAATTATAATCGCTAGACCACAGGCCAACTTTTTGGGAGGTCACTGCTTAGATAAGTTTAACACCCATGTTGATTGAATTCTGTATACATTTTAATTTGTGTTCATGTTATTACAATAATTGAGATTCTGTATGTCAGATAGGTAAACTTTATCTATTTTTTATTGTTTGTATGAGAAAGAAAGAAAGAAAGAAAGAAAGAAAGAAAGAAAGAAAGAAAGAAAGAAAGAAAGAAAGAAAGGATAAATATAATAGATGATTTACCTTTTAAACCTTAATGAAACCCATATTTTTTCTTTCATGATTTAGATAGAGCATACAATTTTAGACAACTTTTTAATTTACTTCTATTATCTCATTTGTTTTGTTCTCTTGGTATTTTTTGTTGAAAAGCATACCTAGGTAGACTCATGAGCTGCTGATTGGTGGCTGCACATATTTGCCTCATGTTATTGACTCACCCATGTGTATTGCTGTTTCATAATAGAAGTAAATTGGAAACATTTTTAAAATTGTAGTCTCTATATGAATCATGAAAGCAAATTTTGGGTTTCTTGTTCCTTTAAATCCCCCCGAGTTTGTACATGTGGGTTTTTATGGCCTTCCTACTTGGATATTCACTATAATATTCTGTAAGGAGTTTATTCCTGTCTTTTACACGGCACAAAATACATTAAATACCTAAACAAAATAAATTTAAAAAGTGGAAATTAAACAAAAATAAAAGTACTCTATATAATGGTTAACATATTTAATGCAATTTTCGAAAGTTAAAAAACATTAAAGGAATGCAAAAGTCAAAATTAACCTATCATGGTTCCGCAGAGCATGTCATTTTAAAACACTTTTAAATTAATTTATATTCTCTTGGTATCCTTTGTTGTAAAGCATATGCACATATGCTCAGGAGCAGTAATGCTCTACTGGGAGTCACGTGGTGATTACGCACATATGTCTGTTGGTGTTGGCTCATCCAATATGGCAGCAGATTTACAACAATGCTTTAAACAATGTTTCTCTTGTTAAGTGTATCCAGTCCACGGATCATCCATTACTTGTGGGATATATTCCCTTCCCAACAGGAAGTTGCAAGAGGATCACCCACAGCAGAGCTGCTATATAGCTCCTCCCCTCACATGTCATATCCAGTCATTCTCTTGCAACCCTCAACATAGATGGAGGTCGTGAGAGGACTGTGGTGTTTTATACTTAGTTTATTTCTTCAATCAAAAGTTTGTTATTTTTAAATGGCAGAGTGTGCTGTTTTTTTCTCAGGCAGTATTTGGAAGTAGAATCTGCCTGCGTTTTCTATGATCTTAGCAGAAGTAACTAAGATCCACTTGCTGTTCTCACACATTCTGAGGAGTGAGGTAACTTCAGAAAGGGAATGGCGTGCAGGTTTTCCTGCAACTAAGGTATGTGCAGTAAAATATTTTTCTAAGGAATGGAATTGACTAAGAAAATGCTGCTGATACCGAAGTAATGTAAGTAAAGCCTTAAATGCAGTGAAAGCGACTGGTATCAGGCTTATTAATAGAGATATATACTCTTTAAAAAATGTGTTTTAAAACGTTTGCTGGCATGTTTAATCGTTTTTTAACGTACATTTGGTGATAAAACTTATTGGGGCATAATTTTTCCACATGGCTGGCTTAATTTCTGCATAGAAACAGTTAACTGAGGCTTCCCACTGTTGTAATATGAGTGGGAGGGGCCTATTTTAGCGCTTTTTTGCACAGTAAAAATTCAGACTCCCTGCTTCTTCCTGCATGATCCAGGACTTCTCTAGAGGGCTCAAAGGGCTTCAAAAGTCATATTGAGGGAGGTAATCACTCACAGCAGAGCTGTGACAGTGTGTTTGACTGTTTTAAAAAACGTTTTTCTCTATTGTTTATCCGTTTTGGGTATTAAGGGGTTAATCATCCATTTGCAAGTGGGTGCAATGCTCTGCTAACTTAATACATTTACTGTGAAAATTTGGTTGCTATAACTGATTTGGTTCATTGTTATTTCAACTTGAGACAGGTTTTGTGCTTCTTAAAGGCGCAGTAGCGTTTTTTTATATTGCTTGTAAACTTATTGTGAAGTGTTTTTCAAGCTTGCCAGTCTTATTGCTAGTCTGTTTAAACATGTCTGACATAGATGAATCTACTTGTTCATTATGTTTGAAAGCCAGTGTGGAGCCCCATAGGAATATGTGTACTAAATGTATTGATTTCACTTTAAATAATAAAGGTCAGTCTTTATCTATAAAAGAATTATCACCAAACGACGAGGGGGAAGTTATGCCGACTAACTCTCCTCACGTGTCAGTACCTTCGCCTCCCGCTCAGGGGGCGCATGCTATTATGGCGCCAAGTACATCAGAGACGCCCATAGTAATTACTTTACAGGACATGGCTACAATCATGAATAATACCCTGTCAGAAGTATTATTGCCAGAATTGAGAGGCAAGCGCGATAGCTCTGGGATTAGGAGAGATGCAGAGCGCGCTGGTGCTGTAAGAGCCATGTCTGATACTGCATCACAGTTTGCAGAACATGAGGACGGAGAGCTTCATTCTGTGGGTGACGGATCTGATCCGGGGAAACCTGATTCAGAGATAGTTCTGGCATTTCTGAGATCGCATGGGTGGAAGGTGAACGTGGAAAAGACTTCTCTATTACCACTCACAAGAGTCTCCTTCCTAGGGACTCTGATAGATTCTGTAGAAATGAAAATTTACCTGACGGAGGCCAGGTTATCAAAACTTTTAAATACTTGCCGTGTCCTTCATTCCATTCCACGCCCGTCAGTGGCTCAGTGCATGGAAGTAATCGGCTTAATGGTAGCGGCAATGGACATAGTGCCATTTGCGCACCTGCATCTCAGACCGCTGCAATTGTGCATGCTAGGTCAGTGGAATGGGGATTACTCAGATTTGTCCCCTCTACTAAATCTGGATCAAGAGACCAGAGATTCTCTTCTCTGGTGGCTATCTCGTGTCCATCTGTCCAAGGGTATGACCTTTCGCAGGCCAGATTGGACGATTGTAACAACAGATGCCAGCCTTCTAGGCTGGGGCGCAGTCTGGAATTCCCTGAAGGCTCAGGGATCGTGGGCTCAGGAGGAGAAACTCCTCCCAATAAATATTCTGGAGTTAAGAGCAATATTCAATTCTCTTCTAGCTTGGCCTCAGTTAGCAACACTGAGGTTGATCAGATTTCAGTCGGACAACATCACGACTGTGGCTTACATCAACCATCAAGGGGGAACCAGGAGCTCCCTAGCGATGTTAGAAGTCTCAAAGATAATTCGCTGGGCAGAGTCTCACTCTTGCCACTTGTCCGCGATCCACATCCCAGGCGTGGAGAACTGGGAGGCGGACTTTCTAAGTCGTCAGACTTTTCATCCGGGGGAGTGGGAACTCCATCCGGAGGTGTTTGCTCAACTGGTCCATCGTTGGGGCAAACCAGAACTGGATCTCATGGCGTCTCGCCAGAACGCCAAATTTCCTCGTTACGGATCCAGGTCCAGGGACCCGGGAGCGACGCTGATAGATGCTCTAGCAGCTCCTTGGTTCTTCAACATGGCTTATGTGTTTCCATCATTTCCTCTGCTGCCTCGTCTGATTGCCAAGATCAAACAGGAGAGAGCAGCAGTGATTCTGATAGCGCCTGCGTGGCCACGCAGGACCTGGTATGCAGACCTAGTGGACATGTCGTCCTGTCCACCATGGACTCTGCCTCTGAGGCAAGACCTTCTAATACAAGGTCCTTTCAATCATCCAAATCTAATTTCTCTGAGACTGACTGCATGGAGATTGAACGCTTGATCCTATCAAAGCGTGGCTTCTCCGAGTCAGTTATTGATACCTTAATACAGGCACGAAAGCCTGTTACCAGGAAAATCTACCATAAGATATGGCGTAAATACTTGTATTGGTGCGAATCCAAGAGTTACTCATGAAGTAAGGTTAGGATTCCTAGGATATTGTCTTTTCTCCAAGAGGGTTTGGAAAAAGGCTTATCTGCTAGTTTGTTAAAGGGACAGATTTCTGCTCTGTCTATTCTTTTGCACAAGCGTCTGGCAGAAGTTCCAGACGTCCAGGCTTTTTGTCAGGCTTTGGCTAGGATTAAGCCTGTGTTAAAAAACTGTTGCTCCTCCGTGGAGCTTAAACTTGGTTCTTAAAGTTCTTCAAGGAGTTCCGTTTGAACCCCTTCATTCCATTGATATTAAACTTTTATCTTGGAAAGTTCTGTTTTTGATGGCTATTTCCTCAGCTCGAAGAGTCTCTGAGTTATCTGCCTTACATTGTGATTCTCCTTATCTGATTTTCCATTCAGACAAGGTAGTTCTGCGTACTAAACCTGGGTTTTTACCTAAGGTGGTTTCTAACAGGAATATCAATCAAGAGATTGTTGTCCCATCATTGTGCCCTAATCCTTCTTCAAAGAAGGAACGTATTTTGCATAATCTGGACGTAGTCCGTGCCTTGAAGTTCTACTTACAGGCAACTAAAGATTTTCGTCAAACATCTGCCCTGTTTGTCATTTATTCTGGACAGAGGAGAGGTCAAAAAGCTTCGGCAACCTCTCTTTCCTTTTGGCTTCGAAGCATAATACGCTTAGCCTATGAGACTGCTGGACAGCAGCCCCCTGAAAGGATTACAGCTCATTCTACTAGAGCTGTGGCTTCCACCTGGGCCTTTAAAAATGAGGCCTCTGTTGAACAGATTTGCAAGGCTGCGATTTGGTCTTCGCTTCACACTTTTTCAAAATTTTACAAA
Organism: Bombina bombina; assembly: GCF_027579735.1. Lineage (NCBI taxonomy): Eukaryota > Metazoa > Chordata > Amphibia > Anura > Bombinatoridae > Bombina > Bombina bombina. The sequence continues at coordinate 138,476,941 of NC_069505.1, read as the reverse complement.
TTTGACACTTTTGCTTCTGCGGAGGCTGTTTTTGGGAGAAAGGTTCTACAGGCAGTGGTTCCTTCCGTTTAAGTTCCTGCCTTGTCCCTCCCATCATCCGTGTACTTAAGCTTTGGTATTGGTATCCCACAAGTAATGGATGATCCGTGGACTGGATACACTTAACAAGAGAAAACATAATTTATGCTTACCTGATAAATTTATTTCTCTTGTAGTGTATCCAGTCCACGGCCCGCCCTGTCTTTTTAAGGCAGATCTAAATTTTTAATTAAACTACAGTCACCACTGCACCCTATGGTTTCTCCTTTCTTGTCTTGTTTCGGTCGAATGACTGGATATGACATGTGAGGGGAGGAGCTATATAGCAGCTCTGCTGTGGGTGATCCTCTTGCAAATTCCTGTTGGGAAGGGAATATATCCCACAAGTAATGGATGATCCGTGGACTGGATACACTACAAGAGAAATAAATTTATCAGGTAAGCATAAATTATGTTTTTTACATGATACAAACACTTCTGCCATTTAGAGTTCAAAATTGTACAGCATTGTTGTAAAACGGCTGCCATATAGTGCTTCAGGCACATGCATGTTCCTGAGCATACCTAGGTATGCTCTTCAACAAAGGATACCAACAGAAGAAAATCAATTTTATAAAATAAATAATTTGGAAAGTTTTTTTTAAATTTAATTTTACACTATCTTTTGACAGTATCCTAATACAAACAATTACTTTTTGACTCACAAGACAATACAGTTGCATAAAAAGGTTGGAGCCTGAATAGTACTTCACCAGTTTGTGCATATAATTCCTAAGTAAACTCACAAGTGCTTCTTGTCAACCGGCATCCCCACCTGCTTCATATATCTCACAGAACCCCCCTCATCAACTGGAAAAGGAACAAAGATAAAACAGGTATATGGAGCAAGCAATTCCTAGTTCTTTAACCTCTTGTAGGTAGCATTTGCAGCACCTCAGTGTTCACCTGTGTGCAACCACACCAGCTGAGGTGCCCAGCTATTGTCCGTGAACAGTTTAGGATCCACAACTGGGCCAAACACCTTGTCTGCACGATATGGGTCCTCACCACCTCCAAATCCCATTGCTCCTCAGACAAAAATAAAGAAAGAAAGATTCTTTGATCTTTCATTTTCACCAGATAGGCAGGTAAGTGGTCTTTCACTGCTAGCAGAATAAACTAACCTGTTAAAGCCATGGTAAAAAACGTCAGCCTAATCCAACGATGTAATTTATTCAATATAAGTAGCATTAAATGCCATGTATTTTGTACTGTTCTTGGTGAGATTGTTGTTTAAAAAGATAAATAACGCCTTTACTACCCATTCCCCAGCTTTGCACAACCAACATTGTTATATGAATATACTTTATAACACTTAAAGGCAAGGTAAACTTATGTGCACTCGTTATCTTTTTCTGATATATCATTGAAAATTAGTTTCATTCACCATTTTCAATCGATCTCTATACCCGCAATTCTTTTTTTTTAAACTTAATACAGCAACTATTCCTCGGCCGCCCAACTTTTCTATAAAAATGATTAACACTTCTCTAACACTGTGTCCTCCAATCATTGCTTTCTCCAGATGGTGGTGAACACAGCATATCGTACGTCCTAGGAGAGCAGAGCACATGCGTCCGACCGTAATCCTCTACACTATTCACTGCGCTCGTTCATGAGTCGCGCATGCTCATTGAAACTTACAGTGTACTGCAGCAAACAGCTGCGCAGAGATTGATCTCATAACTAGTAAGTATAATCAAGTTCATAGTTTTTTATTTTTAGATTTTTATGAGTACTGCTGGCAATATTTTGTTTAAAAACTCTATACAATTCATATTCTGTTCGCTTCTTACTATAAAAATAAGAATACTTTTTGTCTAGCTAATAGATCTATATTATTGCGCAATACAGGATATTTTTTATTGACAACTTCAATATTATTTTCAATACAATATAAGAAATATATATTGTTATATTTATGTTTAAAAAATGTTTATTATTAAATTAATATCAGGCTTTAAGTCAATCAATTTATTTTAAACTATTAGATTTCGATATCGTTTTCAGAATCTATAATTTATTGATTGTTAAAATTCAAGCAATATAAATCAAACACAATCAATGTTTAAGAATACTATTTATTATTTTAATTAATTATATAGAAATCCAATATCTCTCTCTCTCTCTCTCTCTCTCTCTCTCTCTCTCTCTTTATATATATATATATATATATATATATATATATATATATATATGTATCTATGTACTTACTATATACTTTTTTATCACCTAACATTGTCTGTTTCACAGTATAGCTCTCTGTATTTACACTTTATAGATATGTTAATATGAATGTTCATTTAATTCTTTTAAATGTCAGTCCTTTATTGATCCTTATTAAATTTTGTCTTTTAATTTCATGTTGTTTTTTTTTTCAATTTATTATATTTTTTCAATTTCATTAGTCTTTAAAATAGGTATAAACCTTTTTTTTTTTATCAATTCATTACATAAATATATAGAGAATAGGGTGAATCCAAATTGTATTCCTGTTATACTTTTAATTATAAATATATAGTTATCTTTTTGAAATTATTTAATTTAATTTATAAAAATCAACATGAACGGGGGGGGCATGTCCGAGCAGCGTACCTAATAGGACGCATTTACTATTAGCTCTAAAGGATCTCTCTAAAACCTGCCGATTTAAGAGCACCTAACAACGAAAACATTTATACACTTTAATATATAATAGTCACTAAAGCTGCGGTGATTATATTGTACCATTTACGTGTTGTTTTTATGATATTGGAGCTGTAGTTCGGACGATCAAGACCTAAGGCGGCAGCCTATTAGCAGGTAATGACCTCCCCCGGCTCCTCCGGGTAAACAGTGCAGGCAGCTGGAAGCTGCCCTACTTACTTTATTATTTCAATAGCACACTGAGTTATATGAAGCTACTCAATTGCGGACTTGCTTAACTGCCTCTTTTGAATATATAGTGGAAAAACAAAAAAGCATACGGCATTCATCACCGCATGGTCAAGATGGCCGCCTTGGGAGAAGCAGAAGTACAAGATTACTTTCAAGCACGATGGCGCAGGTTTGAACTTCTGTGCCAGCAACTGATCGATAAGGCTCCGTATGAGATATTGATGGAGCGCCTTACCCCTGCAACAGCTGACATCGCTGAAGTGATTTCCCTTGACACAGCCAGCAAACACAAGGAGACCTCAGTTTACCATCTCATCTTGTGAGCCTCGGCGAGCCATGTTGACAGCGGAGACAGCAATCTGCCCAAACGCAACTCCATCGGATCAGAAGAACCCAATAAACAGACTCCGGACCCATCCGATAGGTCTATAGGGCTCCAGTGAATGAAGGGGCATAATCTATTGTCGGTGGCTGGAGGAGATTCCGGGAGGGACCCCCAGGAGGCCGCAGCTGTGCTGAAATTGTTGTACACTTTAGCGGCTATACCGGGCTCACTTGGCCTGAGTCATTTACTTTCAGAAACATCCCAAACAATGATGGACAATCTTCGATTAATACATGACACAGGGATCACATATAATACTTACCTGCTTTTACAGAGCCATTCTCCTAATGCTCTGCTTAGATACTCATACAATCCTGCTGGAGAGATCCCAAACGGGTAAACAAAAACTGGGGCTTAATATAATTCGGAATTCCAGTTTAGAAAATACAAATATTTAATCAAGTTATAATGTTGTTGATACTTCAGCCATTTGTTTGTTTACAGGTTTATGTTAACTGCATTTTGTGTCTACTGCATGTGGTAAATGGCAATCATGACGCTTTACATGGCTCCACAAGATCGCTTTATGATAATATTATATTAGTTTAGCTATGCATATCACCGTGTTGCTGACTCCAGATTGATGCCCTAACACTACCATGTTTGTTTGTAAGCAATAAAAAAGTGCATTCCCGGACAATATAGTATATACCCACAACACGCCATAGTATATATCAGCTCGGTGGCCAGCGGCCGGGGCAACGAGCGTAGTAGGTTCTAATTTACATTTTATAAAGTGTTGTGGGTTTTGATATAAATTATATTGGATAAACTGCATAGGCAGAAAGGCAGCAATATGTACTCATACACTCCACTAGTGGGACACATAAGACTCGAATATAATGCAAGCTTGGTTGTTGCATTTAAGTTATTATGCACTATTAACAATCTTAATTTCCAGAACTGGAATGTAGGGAGCAATAATTTTCATTTTCATGACATTCATAGTGATAAGCAGTCACTCTTTAAAACACAAACTATAGAGTATGTCCGTTATATTCTTCTTCAGATAGATGTTGGAAAGTTTAGTCCATGTTATTTTTTCTTGCATAATTAACTCTTTGTGTGTATGCCACATATTCATATATTTGTTTTTTTTTTATTTTATATTCAATATGAACCCCTGGATTTTCTTTAAGATAACAGATAAGGCCCAAGAGAGGTCTGCATTCGTGTTTCTTAGGGGCTGAAAAATGAGGACTATCATCATTTCTGTGCAATAGATGTTTGATGTACTGCCTACCTTATATGATATGTATTGCCTTCTTTATATGATTTGTATATATTTCTTTTTCCTCAATAAAAATTTAAAGAAAAAAAAAATCAACATGAACTTTGTATCAACAGCAAAGATATCATATTTATATATTTTTTTTCTTGATGTGTATATATAACTCGCTTTATATAACTATCTATCACTCTCTATACTTATCTCTCTATCTACTAATTTCTCTATCTCTCTTTATATCTCTCTATATCTCCCTGTATCTCTATCTATCTCTCTATGTATGTCTCTCTCTGTATCTCTCTCTCTCTGTCTTTATCTCTATCTATCTATAGTTCTGTCTATATATCTCTATATCTATAATACTCTCTATATCTATCTTTATCTCTCTCTACCTCTCTTTGTCTCTATCTCTATGTCGCTCTGTCTCTTTCTTTATCTCTCCCTCCCTCTCTCTTTCTATCTGTCTCTTTCTCTCTCTATGTCTCTTTTCTTCGGTTATGTGTGATCAGTCCACGGGTCATCATTACTTCTGGGATATAACTCCTCCCCAACAGGAAATGCAAGAGGATTCACCCAGCAGAGCTGCATATAGCTCCTCCCCTCTACGTCAGTCCCAGTCATTCTCTTGCACCCAACGACTAGATAGGATGTGTGAGAGGACTATGGTGATTATACTTAGTTTTTATGACTTCAATCAAAAGTTTGTTATTTTACAATAGCACCGGAGCGTGTTATTACTTCTCTGGCAGAGTTTGAGGAAGAATCTACCAGAGTTTTTTACTATGATTTTAACCGGAGTAGTTAAGATCATATTGCTGTTCTCGGGCATCTGAGGGAGGTAAAAGCTTCAGATCAGGGGACAGCGGGCAGATGAATCTGCATTGAGGTATGTAGCAGTTTTTATTTTCTGAATGGAATTGATGAGAAAATCCTGCCATACCGTTATAATGACATGTATGTATACACTTCAGTATTCTGGGGATGGTATTTCACCGGAACTACTCTGTTAAAAGTCACTAATCCTTTTAATAAGTATTTATCATGTTAAACGTTTTTGCTGGAATGTAGAATCGTTTACATTTCTGAGGTACTGAGTGAATAAATATTTGGGCATTATTTTCCACTTGGCAGTTGTTTGGTTTTAATTGTGACAGTTTCGTTTCTCTTCACTGCTGTGTGTGAGGGGGAGGGGCCGTTTTTGGCGCTCTTTGCTACGCATCAAAAAATTCCAGTCAGTTACTCTTATATTTCCTGCATGATCCGGTTCATCTCTGACAGATCTCAGGGGTCTTCAAACTTCTTTGGAGGGAGGTAGATTCTCTCAGCAGAGCTGTGAGAATTTTATATTGACTGTGAATAAAAACGTTGCTCTGTAATTTTTATGTCAAATTTAATTATTGTTATTTTTCTAATGGGAACAAACCTTTGCTAAAAGTTGTGTTGTTTTAAAGTTTGATGCTATAACTGTTTTTCAGTTCATTATTTCAACTGTCATTTAATCGTTTAGTACCTCTTTGAGGCACAGTACGTTTTTGCTAAAAAAGATTATAACCAAGTTGCAAGTTTATTGCTAGTGTGTTAAACATGTCTGACTCAGAGGAAGATATCTGTGTCATTTGTTCCAATGCCAAGGTGGAGCCCAATAGAAATTTATGTACTAACTGTATTGATGCTACTTTAAATAAAAGTCAATCTGTACAATTTGAACAAATTTCACCAAACAGCGAGGGGAGAGTTATGCCGACTAACTCGCCTCACGCGGCAGTACCTGCATCTCCCGCCCGGGAGGTGCGTGATATTATGGCGCCTAGTACATCTGGGCGGCCATTACAGATAACATTACAAGATATGGCTACTGTTATGACTGAAGTTTTGTCTAAATTACCAGAACTAAGAGGCAAGCGTGATCACTCTGGGGTGAGAACAGAGTGCGCTGACAATACTAGGGCCATGTCTGATACTGCGTCACAGCTTGCAGAGCATGAGGACGGAGAGCTTCATTCTGTAGGTGACGGTTCTGATCCAAACAGATTGGATTCAGATATTTCAAATTTTAAATTTAAATTGGAGAACCTCCGTGTATTACTAGGGGAGGTCTTAGCAGCTCTCAATGATTGTAACACCGTTGCAATACCAGAGAAACTGTGTAGGTTGGATAAATACTTTGCGGTACCGGCGAGTACTGACGTTTTTCCTATACCTAAGAGACTAACTGAAATTGTTACTAAGGAGTGGGATAGACCCGGTGTGCCGTTCTCACCCCCTCCAATATTTAGAAAGATGTTTCCAATAGACACCACCACTCGGGACTTATGGCAAACGGTCCCTAAGGTGGAGGGAGCAGTTTCTACTTTAGCTAAGCGTACCACTATCCCGGTGGAGGATAGCTGTGCTTTTTCAGATCCAATGGATAAAAAATTAGAGGGTTACCTTAAGAAAATGTTTGTTCAACAAGGTTTTATATTGCAACCCCTTGCATGTATCGCGCCGATTACGGCTGCGGCAGCATTTTGGATTGAGTCTCTGGAAGAGAACCTTAGTTCATCTACGCTAGACGACATTACGGACAGGCTTAGAGTCCTTAAACTAGCTAATTCATTCATTTCGGAGGCCGTAGTACATTTAACCAAACTTACGGCTAAGAACTCAGGATTCGCCATACAGGCACGTAGGGCGCTGTGGCTAAAATCCTGGTCAGCTGATGTTACTTCTAAGTCCAAATTACTTAATATACCTTTCAAGGGGCAGTCTTTATTTGGGCCCGGTTTGAAAGAAATTATCGCTGACATTACAGGAGGTAAGGGCCACGCCCTACCTCAAGACAAAGCCAAAGCTAAGGCTAGACAGTCTAATTTTCGTCCCTTTCGGAATTTCAAAACAGGAGCAGCATCAACCTCCACTGCACCAAAACAGGAGGGAGCTGTTGCTCGTTACAGGCAAGGCTGGAAGCCTAACCAGTCCTGGAACAAGAGCAAGCAGGCCAGGAAACCTGCTGCTGCCCCAAAGACAGCATGAACCGAGAGCCCCCGATCCGGGACCGGATCTAGTGGGGGGCAGACTTTCTCTCTTCGCCCAGGCCTGGGCAAGAGATGTTCAGGATCCCTGGGCGCTAGAGATCATATCTCAGGGATACCTTCTAGACTTCAAATTATCTCCCCCAAGAGGGAGATTTCATCTGTCAAGGTTGTCAACAAACCAGATAAAGAAAGAAGCGTTTCTACGCTGTGTACAAGATCTGTTATTAATGGGAGTGATCCATCCGGTTCCGCGGTCGGAACAAGGACAAGGGTTCTACTCAAACCTGTTTGTGGTTCCCAAAAAAGAGGGAACTTTCAGGCCAATCTTAGATTTAAAGATTCTAAACAAATTCCTAAGAGTTCCATCGTTCAAAATGGAAACTATTCGGACAATCTTACCCATGATCCAAAAGGGTCAGTACATGACCACAGTGGATTTAAAAGATGCTTACCTTCACATACCGATTCACAAAGATCATCACCGGTATCTAAGGTTTGCCTTCTTAGACAGGCACTACCAGTTTGTAGCTCTTCCATTCGGATTGGCTACGGCTCCAAGAATCTTCACAAAGGTTCTGGGTGCCCTTCTGGCGGTACTAAGACCGCGAGGGATTTCGGTAGCTCCGTACCTAGACGACATTCTAATACAAGCTTCAAGCTTTCAAACTGCCAAGTCTCATACAGAGTTAGTTCTGGCATTTCTAAGGTCGCATGGATGGAAAGTGAACGAAAAGAAGAGTTCTCTTTTTCCTCTCACAAGAGTTCCATTCTTGGGGACTCTTATAGATTCTGTAGAAATGAAGATTTACCTGACAGAAGACAGGTTAACAAAGCTTCAAAATGCATGCCGTGTCCTTCATTCCATTCAACACCCGTCAGTAGCTCAATGCATGGAGGTGATCGGCTTAATGGTAGCGGCAATGGACATAGTACCTTTTGCACGCCTACACCTCAGACCGCTGCAATTGTGCATGCTAAGTCAGTGGAATGGGGATTACTCAGATTTGTCCCCTACTCTGAATCTGAATCAAGAGACCAGAAATTCTCTTCTATGGTGGCTTTATCGGCCACACCTGTCCAGGGGGATGCCATTCAGCAGGCCAGACTGGACAATTGTAACAACAGACGCCAGCCTACTAGGTTGGGGCGCTGTCTGGAATTCTCTGAAGGCTCAGGGACTATGGAATCAGGAGGAGAGTCTCCTTCCAATAAACATCCTGGAATTGAGAGCAGTTCTCAATGCCCTTCTGGCTTGGCCCCAATTAACAACTCGGGGGTTCATCAGGTTTCAGTCGGACAACATCACGACTGTAGCTTACATCAACCATCAGGGAGGGACAAGAAGCTCCCTAGCAATGATGGAAGTATCAAAGATAATTCGCTGGGCAGAGTCTCACTCTTGCCACCTGTCAGCAATCCACATCCCGGGAGTGGAGAACTGGGAGGCGGATTTCTTGAGTCGCCAGACTTTTCATCCGGGGGAGTGGGAACTTCATCCGGAGGTCTTTGCCCAAATACTTCGACGTTGGGGCAAACCAGAGATAGATCTCATGGCGTCTCGCCAGAACGCCAAACTTCCTCTCTACGGGTCCAGATCCAGGGATCCGGGAGCGGTTCTGATAGATGCTTTGACAGCACCTTGGAACTTCGGGATGGCTTATGTGTTTCCACCCTTCCCGCTGCTTCCTCGATTGATTGCCAAAATCAAACAGGAGAGAGCATCAGTGATTCTAATAGCGCCTGCATGGCCACGCAGGACTTGGTATGCAGATCTAGTGGACATGTCATCCTGTCCGCCTTGGTCTCTACCTCTAAGACAGGACCTTCTGATACAGGGTCCATTCAAACATCAAAATCTAACTTCTCTGAAGCTGACTGCTTGGAAATTGAACGCTTGATTTTATCAAAACGTGGTTTTTCTGAGTCGGTTATTGATACCCTGATACAGGCTAGGAAGCCTGTTACCAGAAGGATTTACCATAAAATATGGCGTAAATACCTATACTGGTGCGAATCCAAAGGTTACTCCTGGAGTAAGGTTAGGATCGCTAGGATATTGTCCTTTCTACAAGAAGGTTTAGAAAAGGGTTTATCAGCTAGTTCATTAAAGGGACAGATTTCAGCTCTGTCCATCTTGTTACACAGGCGTCTGTCAGAAAATCCAGACGTCCAGGCCTTTTGTCAGGCTTTAGCTAGGATCAAGCCTGTGTTTAAAGCTGTTGCTCCGCCATGGAGTTTAAACTTAGTTCTTAACGTTTTACAGGGTGTTCCGTTTGAACCCCTTCATTCCATTGATATAAAATTGTTATCTTGGAAAGTTCTGTTTTTAATGGCTATTTCCTCGGCTCGAAGAGTCTCTGAGTTATCAGCCTTACATTGTGATTCTCCTTATCTGATTTTTCACTCAGACAAGGTAGTTCTGCGTACTAAACCTGGGTTCTTACCTAAGGTAGTCACTAACAGGAATATCAATCAAGAGATTGTTGTTCCATCCTTGTGTCCAAATCCTTCTTCAAAGAAGGAACGTCTTCTACACAATCTGGATGTAGTTCGTGCCCTCAAGTTCTACTTGCAGGCAACTAAAGATTTTCGCCAAACTTCTTCCCTGTTTGTCGTTTATTCTGGACAGAGGAGAGGTCAAAAAGCTTCTGCTACCTCTCTCTCTTTTTGGCTTCGTAGCATAATACGTTTAGCCTATGAGACTGCTGGACAGCAGCCTCCTGAAAGAATTACAGCTCACTCCACTAGAGCTGTGGCTTCCACTTGGGCCTTTAAGAATGAGGCCTCTGTTGAACAGATTTGCAAGGCTGCAACTTGGTCTTCGCTTCATACTTTTTCCAAATTTTACAAATTTGACACTTTTGCTTCTTCGGAGGCTATTTTTGGGAGAAAGGTTCTTCAGGCAGTGGTTCCTTCTGTATAATGAGCCTGCCTATCCCTCCCGTCATCCGTGTACTTTTGCTTTGGTATTGGTATCCCAGAAGTAATGATGACCCGTGGACTGATCACACATAACAGAAGAAAACATAATTTATGCTTACCTGATAAATTCCTTTCTTCTGTTGTGTGATCAGTCCACGGCCCGCCCTGTTTTAAGGCAGGTAAATATCTTTTAAATTATACTCCAGTCACCACTTCACCCTTGGTTACTCCTTTCTCGTTGATTCTTGGTCGAATGACTGGGACTGACGTAGAGGGGAGGAGCTATATGCAGCTCTGCTGGGTGAATCCTCTTGCATTTCCTGTTGGGGAGGAGTTATATCCCAGAAGTAATGATGACCCGTGGACTGATCACACAACAGAAGAAAGGAATTTATCAGGTAAGCATAAATTATGTTTTTTCTATCTGTCTCTATCTCTTTATATTTATTTATCTCTCTCTATATCTATATAAATATATATATCTATATATTTATAAAAAAAAATCTCTCTATGTATTTCTCTCTCTTTATCTCTCTCTATATATTTCTCATCCTCTTTATTCATTTCTCTCACTCTTTCTATATTTCTCAACCTCTTGCTTTTCATTTCTCTCTCTCTTTCTTTCTATCTGTCTCTTTCTCTCTGTCTCTTTTTTTCTCTCTGTCTATATCTTTCTATTTCTTTATCTCTCTATATATCTATATAAATATATATATATATTTATAATTTTTTCTCTATATATATTTCTCATCCTCTTTATTTATTCATTTCTCTCACTCTATCTATATTTCTCAATCTCTTTCTGTCTCTTTTTCTTTCTATCTCTATTTTCTTCTCTCTATATGTCTTCCTTCCTCTCTATCTTTCTCTCCCTATCTCTTTCTATCTGTCTTTCTTTCTCTATGTCTTTTCTCTTGTTAGGTGTATCCAGTCCACGGATCATCCATTACTTGTGGGATATTCTCCTTCCCAACAGGAAGTTGAAAGAGGATCACCCACAGCAGAGCTGCTATATAGCTCCTCCCCTAACTGCCATATCCAGTCATTCTCTTGCAAGCTCTCAACATAGCTGGAGGTAGTAAGAGGAAAGTGGTAAAATATAGTTAGTTTTTTCTTCAATCAAAAGTTTATTGTTTTTAAATGGTACCGGAGTGTACTATTTTATCTCAGGCAGCATTTAGAAGAAGAATCTGCCTGCGTTTTTCTATGATCTTAGCAGAAGTAACTAAGATCCACTGCTATTCTCACATATGTCTGAGGAGTGAGGTAACTTCAGAGGGAGAATGGCGTTCAGGGTATCCTGCAATAAGGTATGTGCAGTTAAGTTTTTCTAGGGATGGAATTTGCTAGAAAATGCTGCTGATACCGGATTAATGTAAGTTAAAGCCTAAATACAGTGATTTAATAGCGACTAGTATCAGGCTTGCTATCAGAGGTATATACTCTGATTAATGTGCAATATAAAACGTTTGCTGGCATGTTTAATCGTTTTTATATATGCTTTGGTGATAAAACTTATTGGGGCCTAGTTTTTTCCACATGGCTGGCTTTATTTTTGCCTAGAAACAGTTTCCTGAGGCTTTCCATCTGTTATTTCAAATTTTGGCAAAATTTGTTTCTCTTAAAGGCACAGTAACGTTTTTTCATATTGCTTGCTAACTTGATTTAAAGTGTTTTCCAAGCTTGCTAGTCTCATTGCTAGTCTGTATAAACATGTCTGACATAGAGGAAACTCCTTGTTCATTATGTTTAAAAGCCATGGTGGAACCTCATAGGAGAATGTGTACTAAATATATTGATTTCACTTTAAACAATAAAGATCAGCTGTTATCTTTAAAAGAATTATCACCAGAAGATTCTGACGAGGGGGAAGTTATGCCGACTAACTCTCCCCACGTGTCGGACCCTTTGACTCCCGTTCAAGGGACTCACTCTAAAATGGCGCCAAGTACATCAAAGACGCCCATAGCGATTACTTTGCAGGACATGGCGGCAATCATGGATAATACCCTGTCAGCGGTATTAGCCAGACTGCCTGAATTCAGAGGAAAGCGCGATAGCTCTGGGGTTAGACGTAATACAGAGCGCGCAGATGTTTTAAGGCCCATGTCTGATACTGCGTCACAATATGCAGAAGCTGAGGAAGAGCTTCAGTCTGTGGGTGACGTCTCTGACTCGGGGAAACCTGATTCAGATATGTCTACTTTTAAATTTAAATTGTACTTTTAAATTTAAGCTTGAGAACCTCCGGGTGTTGCTTGGAGAGGTTTTAGCTGCTCTGAATGACTGTGACACAATTGCAGTGCCAGAGAAATTGTGTAGATTGGATAAATACTACGCGGTGCCGGTGTGTACTGACGTTTTTCCAATACCTAAAAGGTTTACAGAAATTATTACTAAGGAGTGGGACAGACCCGGTGTGCCGTTTTCCCCCCCCTCCTATTTTTAGAAAAATGTTTCCAATAGACGCCACCACACGGGACTTGGCAGACGGTCCCTAAGGTGGAGGGAGCAGTTTCTACTTTAGCAAAGCGTACCACTATCCCTGTCGAGGACAGTTGTGCTTTTTCAGATCCAATGGATGAAAAATTAGAAGGTTACCTTAAGAAAATGTTTATTCAACAAGGTTTTATCCTGCAGCCCCTTGCATGCATTGCTCCTGTCACTGCTGCTGCGGCGTTCTGGTTTGAGTCTCTGGAAGAGGCCTTTCAGACAGCTACTCCATTGACTGAAATACTTGACAAGCTTAGAACACTTAAGCTAGCTAATTCTTTTGTTTCTGATGCCATTGTTCATTTGACTAAACTAACGGCTAAGAATTCTGGATGCGCCATCCAGGCGCGTAGGGCGCTATGGCTTAAATCTTGGTCAGCTGATGTGACTTCAAAGTCTAAATTACTTAACATTCCCTTCAAGGGGCAGACCCTATTCGGGCCTGGTTTGAGGGAAATTATTGCTGACATTACTGGAGGTAAGGGTCATACCCTTCCTCAGGACAGGGCCAAATCAAGGGCCAAACAGTCTAATTTTCGTGCCTTTCGAAACTTCAAGGCAGGTGCAGCATCAACTTCCTCTGCTACAAAACAAGAGGGAACTTTTGCGCAATCCAAGCCGGCCTGGAAATCTAACCAGGCCTGGAGCAAAGGCAAGCAGGCCAGAAAGCCTGCTGCTGCCTCTAAGACAGCATGAAGGAACGGCCCCCTATCCGGCAACGGATCTAGTAGGGGGCAGACTTTCTCTCTTCGCCCAGGCATGGGCAAGAGATGTTCAGGATCCCTGGGCGTTGGAGATCATATCTCAGGGATATCTTCTGGACTTCAAAGCTTCCCCCCCACAAGGGAGATTTCACCTTTCGAGAATATCTGTAAACCAAATAAAGAAAGAGGCATTATTACGCTGTGTGCAAGACCTCCTAATAATGGGAGTGATCCATCCAGTTCCACAGATGGAACAAGGACAGGGATTTTATTCAAATCTGTTTGTGGTTCCCAAAAAAGAGGGAACCTTCAGACCAATTTTGGATCTAAAGATCTTAAACAAATTCTTTAGAGTTCCATCGTTCAAAATGGAAACTATTCGGACAATCCTACCTATGATCCAGGAGGGTCAGTACATGACCACAGTGGATTTGAAGGATGCTTACCTTCACATACCGATTCACAAAGATCATCATCGGTTCCTAATGTTTGCCTTTCTAGACAGGCATTACCAGTTTGTGGCTCTTCCCTTCGGGTTAGCTACAGCCCCAAGAATTTTTACAAAGGTTCTGGGGTCTCTTCTGGCGGTCCTAAGACCACTGGGCATAGCAGTGGCCCCTTATCTAGACGACATCCTGATACAGGCGTCAAACTTCCAAATTGCCAAATCTCATACGGACATAGTGTTGGCATTTCTGAGGTCGCATGGGTGGAAAGTGAACGAGGGAAAGAGTTCTCTATCACCCCTCACAAGGGTTTCCTTCCTAGGAACTCTGATAGATTCTGTAGAAATGAAAATTTACCTGACGGAGTCCAGGTTATCAAAGCTTCTAAATTCCTGCCGTGTTCTTCACTACATTCCGCGCCCTTCAGTGGCTCAGTGCATGGAAGTGATCGGCTTAATGGTAGCGGCGATGGACATAGTGCCATTTGCGCGCCTACATCTCAGACCGCTGCAATTATGCATGCTCAGTCAGTGGAATGGGGATTACACAGATTTGTCCCCTCTGCTAAATCTGGATCAAGAGACCAGAGATTCTCTTCTCTGGTGGCTATCTCGGGTCCATCTGTCCAAAGGTATGACCTTTCGCAGGCCAGATTGGACAATTGTAACAACAGATGCCAGCCTTCTAGGTTGGGGTGCAGTCTGGAATTCCCTGAAGGCTCAGGGATCGTGGACTCAGGAGGAGAAACTCCTCCCAATAAATATTCTGGAGTTAAGAGCAATATTCAATGCTCTTCTAGCTTGGCCTCAGTTAGCAACCCTGAGGTTCATCAGATTTCAGTCGGACAACATCACGACTGTGGCTTACATCAACCATCAAGGGGGGACCAGGAGCTCCCTAGCGATGTTAGAAGTCTCCAAGATAATTTGCTGGGCAGAGACTCACTCTTGCCATCTATCAGCGATCCATATCCCAGGTGTAGAGAACTGGGAGGCGGATTTTCTAAGTCGTCAGACTTTTCATCCGGGGGAGTGGGAACTCCATCCGGAGGCGTTTGCTCAATTGGTTCATCGTTGGGGCACACCAGAATTGGATCTCATGGCGTCTCGCCAGAACGCCAAGCTTCCTTGTTACAGATCCAGGTCCAGGGACCCAGAAGCGACGCTGATAGATGCTCTAGCAGCACCGTGGTTCTTCAACCTGGCTTATGTGTTTCCACCGTTTCCTCTGCTCCCTCGACTGATTGCCAAAATCAAACAGGAGAGAGCATTGGTGATCTTGATCGCGCCTGCGTGGCCACGCAGGACCTGGTATGCAGACCTGGTGGACATGTCATCCTTTCCACCTTGGCCTCTGCCTCTGAGACAAGACCTTCTACTACAAGGTCCTTTCAATCATCCAAATCTAATTTCTTTGAGACTGACTGCCTGGAGATTGAACGCTTGATTTTATCAAGGCGTGGCTTCTCCGAGTCAGTCATTGATACCTTAATACAGGCACGAAAGCCTGTAACCAGGAAAATCTACCATAAGATATGGCGCAAATATCTTCATTGGTGTGAATCCAAGAATTACTCATGGAGTAAAGTTAGGATTCCTAGGATATTGTCCTTTCTCCAAGAGGGTTTGGATAAAGGATTATCAGCTAGTTCTTTAAAGGGACAGATTTCTGCTCTGTCTATCCTTTTGCACAAGCGTCTGGCAGAGGTTCCAGACGTCCAGGCATTTTGTCAGGCTTTGGTTAGAATTAAGCCTGTGTTTAAACCTGTTGCTCCTCCATGGAGCTAAAACTTGGTTCTTAAGGTTTTTCAAGGAGTTCCGTTTGAACCCCTTCATTCCATTGATATCAAACTTTTATCTTGGAAAGTTCTGTTTTTGATGGCTATTTCCTCGGCTCGTAGAGTCTCTGAGTTATCAGCTTTACAATGTGATTCTCCTTATCTGATTTTCCATACAGATAAAGTAGTTCTGCGTACAAAACCTGGGTTTTTACCTAAGGTAGTTTCCAACAAGAATATCAATCAAGAGATTGTTGTTCCATCATTGTGTCCTAATCCTTCTTCAAAGAAGGAACGTCTTTTACATAATTTGGACGTAGTCCGTGCTTTAAATTTTTACTTACAAGCGACTAAAGATTTTCGTCAAACATCTTCCCTGTTTGTTGTTTACTCTGGACAGAGGAGAGGTCAAAAGGCTTCGGCAACCTCTCTTTCTTTTTGGCTTCGGAGCGTAATACGCTTAGCCTATGAGACTGCTGGACAGCAGCCCCCTGAAAGGATTACAGCTCATTCTACTAGAGCTGTGGCTTCCACCTGGGCCTTTAAAAATGAGGCTTCTGTTGAACAGATTTGCAAAGCGGCAACTTGGTCTTCGCTTCATACCTTTTCAAAATTTTACAAATTTGATAATTTTGCTTCTTCGGAGGCTATTTTTGGGAGAAAGGTTCTACAGGCAGTGGTCCCTTCCGTTTAAGTACCTGCCTTGTCCCTCCCTTCATCTGTGTACTTTATCTTTGGTATTGGTATCCCACAAGTAATGGATGATCCGTGGACTGGATACACCTAACAAGAGAAAACATAATTTATGCTTACCTGATAAATTTATTTCTCTTGTGGTGTATCCAGTCCACGGCCCGCCCTGTCCTTTTAAGGCAGGTCTAAATTTTAAACTACAGTCATCACTGCACCCTATGGTTTCTCCTTTCTCGGCTAGTTTCGGTCGAATGACTGGATATGGCAGTTAGGGGAGGAGCTATATAGCAGCTCTGCTGTGGGTGATCCTCTTGCAACTTCCTGTTGGGAAGGAGAATATCCACAAGTAATGGATGATCCGTGGACTGGATACACCACAAGAGAAATAAATTTATCAGGTAAGCATAAATTATGTTTTTTCTCTGTCTATATCTCTTTCTATTTCTTTATCTCTCTCTCTCTCTCTCTCTCTCTCTCTATATATATATATATATATATATATATATATATATATCCTATACTATAAAAGGCCAAGTGTGTTTGTCCGAAGCTGTCATGCGCAGTAAAGACAGCACGCGGACAAACACACTGGCCTAAGTCCCTACCTGTTCTGCCGACTGCGCCGAGCAGAAGTGGGCGTGACCGAGCGTGAAGGGGGCGGAGCCTAACGCGAAGGCCCGTGAAGGGGGCGGAGCCTAGCGTGAAGGCCCGTGAAGAGAGCTCAAACAGCTCAAGAGAGGGTGGAGGGATGTGGGGAGAGCGGGGGAGATGTGGAGTGAGGGGGGGAGATGTGGAGTGAGGGGGGGAGATGTGCAGTGAGGGGGGAGATGTGGAGTGAGGGGGGAGATGTGGAGAGATGTGGGGAGATGTGGAGTGAGGGGGGAGATGTGGAGTGAGGGGGGAGATGTGGAGTGAGGGGGGAGATGTGGAGAGAGGGGGGAGATGTGGGGAGAGGGGGGAGATGTGGAGTGAGGGAGGGGGAGATGTGGAGAGAGGGGGGAGATGTGGAGTGAGGGAGGGGGAGATGTGGAGAGAGGGGGGAGATGTGGAGAGAGGGGGGAGATGTGGAGAAAGGGGAGAGATGTGGGGAGATGTGGAGAGAGGGGGGAGATGTGGAGAGAGGGGGGAGATGGGGAGAGATGTGGGGAGAGGGGGGAGATGTGGGGAGAGGGGGGAGATGTGGGGAGAGAGAGAGAGGGGGAGAAAGAGGGGGGAGTTAAAGGGGGAGAGAGAGAGGGGGGAGAGGGAGAGAGAGAGACAGAGAGAGAGGGGGGAGAGGGAGAGAGAGAGGAGAGAGAGAATGAGAGAGAGAGGGGGAGAGAGAGAGAGGGAGAGAGAGAGAAGGGGGAGGGGAGAGAGAGAGGGGAGAGAGATAGAGATAGAGGAGAGACACAGAGAGAGGGGAGAGAGAGAGAGGGGAGAGAGAGGGGGGGAGAGATAGAGGGGCAAGAGAGAGAGAGAGAGAGAGGGGGGGAGAAAGAGAGAGAGAAGAGAGAGAGAGGGGGGAGAGAGAGAGAGGGGGGGGGGGGAGAGAGAGAGAGGGGGGGGAGAGAGAGAGGGGGGGGGAGAGAGGGGGAGAGAGATGGAGAGAGGGGGAGAGAGGGGGAGAGAGGGGAGAGAGATAGAGAGAGGGGAGAGAGAGGTGAGAGAGAGAGGGGGGAGAGAGAGGGGGGGAGAGAGAGAGAGGGGGGAGAGGGAGAGAGAGATATAGAGGGGAGAGAGATAGAGGGGAGAGAGAGAGAGAGAGGGGAGAGAGAAAGAGAGAGGCGAGAGAGAGAGGGGGGGGAGAGAGAGAGATAGAGGGGAGATAGAGAGAGGGGAGAGAGAGAGGGGTGAGATAGAGAGAGGGGAGAGAGAGAGAAAGGGGGGAGAGAGAGAGAGGGGGGAGAGAGAGAGAGGGGGGGGGAGATGGAGAGAGAGAGAGGGGTAGAGAGCGCAAAAGAGAGGGGGGAGAGAGAGAAAGCAAAAGAGAGTGGGAGGGAGAGAACGCCAGGGGTGGGACCCCTGTACTGCAAAAAATGGCCCGTGTGAACGGGCTTTAGGACTAGTATATATATATATATATATATAAATATATAAATCAATGTAAATATTTGCATAGGAAATTAGCACATCTAGGCAAGTATCCCCGCTTGCTTTTCCCCAGTAATAACTCATATACAATGTTACCAATGCACAAGAGAATTCTGGGTAAGTTATGCAAATTAGATATGCAAATTCTCAGTTTTTTTGCTTCAAAATAATACTGTTTTAACACAGCTATCCTTTTAACAGGATTATTTTTTTTAAACACTTTATTCTGACTCAAAAATCAAATACAGTAATCATCAATTAAGGAGGTCAACAAAAAAATGACAAGAAAAATGAAACAGAAACATGGCTTCAATACATATCTTGCGAAAATAACATGAAACATATTATCTATATGTCAAAAATTAAACCGTATTATATACTTGAGAATATTACGTGACCTTCCCAAATAGAAATTGAGATATTTTCTAATTAATAAAACAAAACAAAAATTTGTCCTCCTTCGCCCCCCCCCCCCCCACCTCCTACCATCCCTTAACCCACCTCTCTAAAATTTGAAACCCACATCGGTGGAAATTCGTTCAATACTACCAAATCCGCAAAGCATTTGTAGCTAAGGAAGGGGTTAAGAATATTTTTTTGTATAGCAAGCGGATAAGACTTAATTATTGGTAACCACGTGTAAATAAATGTAGCTATTTTTTTTCGGAAGCTAATCTTTTGTAAAAGGACTCAAATATTATGTGTGATTGAATCTCTTTAAAAAATGTCCCCATAGAGGGCGCTGCAGAGGCTAACCAATTTTTAATAATAAGGAACCTTGCTGTCAATATAGAAATTTTAACCACATACTGAGAATGCAATGCCATGTCATTAGGTAGCTCTAAATATATTATCTGCTCTGGGGACATTTGCAATGGTTCTTTAAATAGCTGAGTAAACCAGTACTGAATTTTTTTCCAGAACTGAAATATTCTAGGACAAAGCCAGAAAATATGTAATATATCCGCATTAGGATACCGACAGCGGTTACAAACAAAAAACTGGTTAGGAAAAAAACGTGACATCTTGAAAGGTGTCAGATAATAATTGTTAACAAGTTTAAAATGCGATTCTTTCCATGTTGTAGGGATAACACATTTATCCAAAGAATCAAAACTATGCTTAATGGTGTCCGCCTCGATCCCAGGAAATATCTTAGTCCAAACATTACACAGGTTATCTAACACTGGCAAGCTTTGTTTAGCCAACAAGAGATCATATAATAAGGAAATGGATGTATTACCATTCCTAAATTTATTAATACAGATGTTAAGGTCTACCCATTTACCCATCGAATCTACCGAAGAACTCTGTTTGTAATAAAAATGACACAACTGAAGATATGCAAAGTCGTTATTCCTATCCAAGCCAAATTGATTAAAAAGAGCCTCTCAGGGAAGCATTTCCATATTTTCAGAAAGCGCTTGAAACACATAAATAAGCCCCTTCTCTTCCCATAATCTAAACATTTTATATTGAATCCCTGGTATGAAGTCTGGATTTCCAACTATGGGTAAAAATTTTGAAAAGTGTGGTTCAATTTGCATAATATTACAAACCTTTGCCAAGCTATAATGATATTTTTGATTGTAATCATTGATTTAACCTTGGGTGTGAGTGACTTTAAGGAACAGTGTAACATAGCTTTTAAAGCAAAAGGTTGTATAAGAAAACTTTCTAGATCAATAGTTGCAAAATTATTAGAGTCTGTAATCCAATCCAACGCTATCTTGGCTAGAGTAGCCAGATTATAAAATCTGAGATTGGGTAGTGCTAAGCCTGCTGCATTACGCTTCTGCATTAGTTTATTTAAAGAGATACAAGGTTTTTTCCCTCCCCAGATAAACCTAGATATAGACCTTTGAAAACACTGTATATCTCCATTAGTAAGCATTAAAGGTAGATTCTGTAATGGATATAGGATACGTGGCAGAATAATTGATTTAATTAAATTGATTCGGGCTGAGATAGATAAAGGAAAAGAGGCCCAGAGCTCAAGATCTTTCTTTGCCTTCTCTAAAATTGGACGGAAATTTAAATTATACCATTTTTGTGGATTTTTATGGAGCATAATGCCTAGATATCTAAAATATTCTACTGTTTTAAAAGGATGTGATTGACAACTTGCCCTTAATTTATTTACCCACATAAGTTTGCTTTTCTCAAAATTTATTTTATAGCCTGAGATAGAGCTAAATTCAGCTAACATATATTGAATTAACGGAATAGTCTGTGAAGTATTCTCGCAAACTAATAGAAGATCATCCGCATACAGTAATATTTTCATAGTATGGGAACCAAAGGAGAATCCCCCAATAAATTATCCCTCAACCATATTGCAAGCGGTTCAAGTGCCAGTTTAAATAGGAGAGGGGATAATGGGCATCCCTGCCTGGTACCCCTTTCAAGTGTTAATTTCGGTGACTGAATACCGTTAATTATTAAATAAGATATTGGAGAATTATATATTTTGCGGACAAAGAGCATAAATTGATCCTTTAAGCCAAATTTTTCCAAAGCCTCAAATAAATATCGCCAGATGATCGAATCAAATGCTTTTTCTGTGTCAAGCATAAGCAGAGCAAGATCGGCAGTCTTCTTGATTATTTTACTCTTTTCCAGATTCCAGAAATAATCTAATAGTAATGTAACTTTACGAATATTTTTTGATGAATTTCTGGCGGTCATAAATCCTGTCTGATCGGAATGAATAATATATTCTAGCCCCTTAGCTAGTATGGTCGCAATAATAGAGTTAGAATCTTATAATCGCTATTAAGTACCAAAATCGGTCTATAAGAGGCCGGATTTTCCGCGTCATTGTTTTTCTTCAATATTAGAGAAACATTAGCCGCTGCGAAATATTTAGACATAGAGTTATTAGAGCAAAAATAATCATTATATAGTTTTTCCAGCAAGATTTTTATTTCGTCTGCTAAAATTTTATAATATTCTGCGGGTAAAGAGTCCGGGCCCGCCGCTTTGTTCTTTTTCATTTTTTCTATTGCTTTAAGAATTTCCTCGCCTGATATCGGCGCATTTAAAATGTTAAGATGATCAGCTGGGATTAATATCAATCTTGTTATAAATTTTCTTATAAAATAAGTGGAAAGCTTGACTTATGTTTTCCGTATCCAGGTATCTATTTGCATCTGTTTTAATTGCGGTTATAAAGTTCTGACTCTTTCTATTCTTGACTAACCTAGCTAAATGCTTAGCTGAACAACCAAATGAACCTTTAAATTGGATATTAAGTTTTACTTCCTCCCGAAATGATTTCTGCTTTAAAAAAATATCACAATCTTTTCTAGCTAAACAATATATTTCCCAATTTTCTTTGGATCTCTCATTACAAAATGTCCTGTATGCATTGCTTATCCTATTAGCAGCTTGAATTTCACTTGCCCTATTTTTTTATTCCAGGCGTATAAATACGCCTTGATTTCTCCTCTTAGCACGGCTTTAGAAGCCTCCCAAAAAGACAAAATTTTATTAAAGCTAGAGATATTAAAGGAGACATAATCTTTCCATTTCTGCTTCAGCCACAGAATAAATCTAGGATTATTCACCCAAAAACGTGGAAAGACAAAATTTTGAATGCCGTTTTTTTATCTTGCCAGGGCCGGAAATGTTAAAGAAATAATTGCATGATCAGATATTTCTATATCATTTATCCAAGGAATTATATTCATAATGGAAAGTGATTCTGAAACAAATAAAATGTCAATCCGGGAAAAGGTTTTATGAGACTTTGATTCACATGAATAAACCTTAGCATCTGAATTATAAATCCTCCAAATATCAAACATCTTAAGTTTGGAGAGAAAGGATTTAAGGGTTTTTGCACTTCTATTATAATCGCGCAGCTTTTTCTTTGATAGTCTGTCATGCTCAGGGAAGGGAGAAATATTAAAATCACCTCCAATTATAAGATTTTGTCCCTTAAAGGGATATAATTTTGCTTTTAATTTTTCCCAAAATAATGGGCTATGTATATTAGGACCATACACATTACATAATACGAGGCGAACACCATTAATTAAAACCTGTGCAATAATGTATCTAGCTTCCATATCCAATTCTGTGTTAATAATTTTAAGATCTAAATCTTTATGAAATAAAATTGCTACTCCAGCCTTTCTTTTCCTGACAGGCATAGCTATTAAATCTCCCACCCATCTCATCTTAAGTTTGGGTAATTCTACTTCAGAGAGATGTAGTTCTTGCAAAAATACTACATCCGGTTTATGTTTAGCTAAACATTTAATTATAAGTTTACACTTCCTTGGCGAAGATACTCCACCAACATTCCATGACAACAAATTCACATTTTTACTTTGATTAAAACTCATCTCCTATACAGCTATACTGTCAATACCAAACGGTTAGATCATGGAGAGGGGATAGAGGGGAGGCAAGGGGGAGGGAGATAAGGAGAGAAAGAACAACAACAACAACAACAAAAAAAAAATTAAATATATAAAAACAAAAACCTACATAAAACATAAAAATCCCAGCATCGTCTAAACAACGTGGGCACCGCCATAAGAGCCATTTAAGAAAGAATACACAAAACCTACCCTTTTCAGTATACAATATCTGGATTGGACATATTATACCCAACATTTGTAATAATAAGCAAGACTTTACCTGTAATAATATATACATAAAATATCCTTAAGTATATGGACATCACACAGCAGATAGATGAAATATATTCTTGTACCTCTGTAACGTTATTAAAGGTGAACCTATTTTCTTTATCCTCTAGAACAATCTTAGCAGGGTATATAAGTCGAGCTTTTAAGCCCTTGTTAATGAGTTGTGTACAGTAGGGTGCCATAAGCTTTCTTTTAGCAGAGGTTTCAGTCGAAAAATCCTGGAACAGTAATACTTTCTTATTACCTATCAAAAATACATCCCTTTTCTTATAGAGTCTCATAAGCTCAATCTTATCCTGAAATTTAAGTAGTTTAAAAATACACATTCTATCTCTGTCAGACCCATTGATCTTATTTTTTGGACCGATTCTATGAGCTCTTTCAACTGCTAGGGGGATTTGCTGGGGAGGAAATCCTAAAGCTGATGGCAATGTGTTAGAGGTAAAATACAACAAATCCTCATACTCAGATAACTCAGGTAGCCCTACAATTCTAATATTATTACGGCTGGAACGATCCTCTAGGTCGTCCAGGCGATTCTGTAAATTACAAATTCTAGACTCATGTTTTTGTATTTGTTTATCCTGATTATTAACTAAGTCCTCTAGATCTGAAATTCTGGTCTCCGCCTCCATTAATCTATTAGCGTACTGTCTTCAGAGGAGAGGGAGGATATCTCTAGGGAGATATTTGAAAGATCCTGTTTAATTTCTGCAAATTGAGGTGTAAAATATTCTGTAAGTTGAGCCATTAAGGGCTGCATATTTAACGTAGAAATATCCCCCTCAGTAATAGAGTCTAGACTAGTATCTGTAGTCCTGACTTTCCTATCCCTTATTTTTGCAGGCATAGTGAGTGGAGTGTTTTTAGCCTGCGTGATAAATCTATCCATGTGCTAATACTAAACCAAAAAAATAGAAAAAAAAAACCCATAAAAT
This sequence comes from Bombina bombina, assembly GCF_027579735.1. Classification (NCBI taxonomy): domain Eukaryota; kingdom Metazoa; phylum Chordata; class Amphibia; order Anura; family Bombinatoridae; genus Bombina; species Bombina bombina. Next base: position 138,452,649 of record NC_069505.1, on the reverse strand, counting down.
TCAAAATTAAACATAAAAACCGGCACACCACATGCCAAACACGTGTGCGGTCTGATATAGACACAAACCTTAATAGTGTAATATGAAGCAACACCTGTACAGAAAAAAACAATACATCCAATACAGAATAAACTCTTTCGTGTATGTGTTTATAGACGGGGAAAAAAAACTATATATATATTTTTTTTTCCCTTTTTAAGGTGACTAATATCCCATAATAACAAATAGCATTTAACTGATAGCACTTTCAAAATTACTTAATAGATAAGCATTAACAAAAAAAAAAAAAATAATAATTTAAATTCTGTTACATAAAAATGTGTAGAAGGAAAAGCGTAACCGCTTTTCCTGAACAGTGAAAAAAATCCTAGGGAAGAAAAGCAGAATTAATATCAAGTCCAGATTAATAGCTTTCTCACAGCTTGTCTCACATTAGGGGATTATGTGTATTGAATATGAATCTGCTATAGAAATTTCCTCCCTCCTCCAACTTTTCCTCTTCTTTTAGAGCGTAGTTGACAATCCATAATACATAGGATCCTGCCCTAGAATTAACACTTAAACTATTTCCTTATTTTACCGTCCTCTCAAACCGTTCACAGACTGATGTGGCTTTTAATACCTTAGTCAGGAAATAAGAGAATGGCAGAGGGCAACTGTCCCTTAATAATTTGTCGACAGAGTAAATATTTAAGTGCAGCTTAGCGTCCAGAACACTTTTATCCAAATTCTTATGCAGCTAAAGGATATTTTCCTATCCAAAAACGTATCTCCAAACTGAGAACCCAGCTTCAAATTATACAGTTTAAATATCTCCCCATATAGCAATTTTAAATACTTGCGGCTTCAGCTGTAAGGATAGATCTTGCTGCTGCAATAAAGGATCTTTAGCGGACACTGCTTGGTCCTCAGCAATATACCAGGGTGCAAAATTCTCCACCAGGCAGGGCTAGCTGGCTCTACACAGAAGGCCCAGGAGTTTGTATTTTCAATCCTCTACCCGCGCGGCACAGCAGACAAATACCGGACACCTCCGTCTATCCTCTGCTTCAGCCTACCAGCGGGGTTTCGAATTCCAGCAACGCTCCTGACTTCACCTTTGAAGAAACGCTGGTTCATAACCAGCAGCACAGCTCCCACACGGTAGGTTTTACCCCCTGCAGCTTCTTTCCTTATGCGGCTTAGCAGACTTTTTAGCGGTCAGACCGCTCTCTCTGTGACTTCCATCACCGTCGGCACCTGTAGTGCCAATGCCCACATCCAGCCCCTAACAGAGAAGGGCCACGAGGCGGATGGCGGAGGGAGATAGCAGCGTGGTAGGAGCGATACTTCCACCACCTCGGAGGAAGACAACCAGCGTGTAGATGCTCCGCCCTCAACCGGAAGTCCTTTTAACAGGATTATTACAGCAAACCAGACATTTCCTATGCAAATATTTACATTGATTTAATTTTGAGACATGGAGGATTTTAATTTCAGTGTTTTATCTCCCCCCATAATTTTAATGAATTTTGGTTTAACCTTGAAAAAAGCTTTACCAATGCAGCAACCAGAAATCTATCTCCTACTGATGAGTTCCAAAAAGAACGAAACAAGCTGTCTAGTGAGTGATTTCTGGTTTGCTGTAATAATCCTGTTAAAAGGATAGCTGTGTTAAAACAGTATTATTTTGAAGCAAAAAAACTGAGAATTTGCATATCTAATTTGCATAACTTACCCAGAATTCTCTTGTGCATTGGTAACATTGTATATGAGTTATTTCTGGGGAAAAGCAAGCAGGGATACTTGCCTAGATGTGCTAATTTCCTATGCAAATATTTACATTGATTTAATTTTGAGACATGGAGGATTTTAATTTCAGTGTTTTATCTCCCCCCATAATTTTAATGAATTTTATTTATATATATATATATATATATATTTATAATTTGTTCTCTCTCTCTATGTATTTCTCTCTATATCTCTCTCTTTATCTCTCTATCTATATTTCTCATCCTCTTTATTTATTCATTTCTCTCACTCTTTCTATATTTCTCAACCTCTTGCTATCTTTCTGTCTCTTTTTCTTTCTATCTCTATTTTACTCTCTCTCTATGTCTTCCTTCCTCTCTATCTTTCTCTCCCTATCTCTCTCTTTCTATCTGTCTCTTTCTCTCTCTGTCTCTTTTTTTCTCTCTGTCTATATCTCTTTCTATTTCTTTATCTCTCTCTTTATCTTTCTCTATATATCTATTTAAATATATATATATTTCTAAATTTTTCTCTCTATGTATTTCTCTCTATCTCTCTCTTTATCTGTCTATTTTTCACAACCTCTTAAATTATTCATTGCTCTCACTCTTCCTATATTTCTCAAACTCTTACTTTCTTTCTGTATCTTTCTATCTCTATTTTACTTTCTCTCTGTCTTCCTTCCTTTCTCTCTATCTATATTTTTTTATTTCTCTCTCTATTTGTTTCTATCTTGTTTTCTGTCTATCTTTATTTCTCTCTCCTTTTTATCCCACTCTTTCTCCTCTTTTTTCGATTACTCTTTCTCTACATATTTATCTCCAACTACCTCTATCTATATCTCTTTATCTATCTTTCTCTCTCTCTCTCTCTCTCTCTATATATATATATATATATATATATATATATATATATATATATATATTATCTCTCTCTCATTTTCTTTATCTCTTTCTCTCTTTCTACTTTTTTTTTAGTTATATTCCTCTTTCACTCTCTTTCTCTATATCTTTCTCTCTCTTTCTTTCTCTCTCTTTCTTTTTATTTCTCTCTATATCTCTTTCTCTCTTTATCTACATCACTATACTATAAATAATAGATAAAAAGTGACAATGTATTCTGGAAAATTGTTATATGCAATATATATGTATATTTATCTTATTCTCAATTTCAGCATCAATAGTAATAGACCTTAATAGACCTTTAATAGACCTTAAAATATGTATAACAATACTGTTCTTACAATGTTACATGGTTATACTATAAAAACTTATATTTAATATCCATCTAGTGTTAATATCATCATAATTGTAATTAGACTTATAACAACATAATGACACAATAGTAAGACTGTCTAATGGTTTTATCCTGCGTTGTATATTTTTTTTTATGTAAATCTTTTTTTTTATAAAACATTTATCTAAAAAAAGATGCTCTAAGTCTATGTTTTGCTGTCAACCTTATTATCTATGATTAATTTTGTGTTATAGTATATGTAAATATTGTTTTTCTTATTTGTTTAATATTTTTTTTTGTAGAATAACATGGCATCTAACACAGATAACATCAGTGGCAGAACTCTGATGCAGCTCAGTCAACAAGAGGTGCAAGAGATGGTATGAAAATATTATATTTTAATATTTGTGTTATATAAGTTTATAAAAATGAATTTATAGATATATAGATGTGTTTTATATTATTTATTGTAGATGCAAAATCTCATTAGAGAACGTAATGCTGAAAATCAAAATATTGATGTCTCTCAAGCTCACCAATGGGACCCTATGAGAACTGATGCTGAATTGGCCAGTCAATCTTCAAATAACGAAAGTGCAGAAATGCAAAATATTTCAATTGATGATGATTCTATCAGACTTGAAGATTTGGAGTGGTGTATTTGTGGAAATTGCCATTTGATGCCTACGGTTATAGAAAGTATATGTTGTCGTGAAAAAGAAGAAATCCTGTATCACATCCCTGAAGGCAAATCCTGTATTTGTGATGCTCCAAACCACGATCAGGAAATCGATCAGGGTTTTCTAAACAGAGTGGCAGAAATAGTTGGGAGTTTGGGACCTATGCGTGCACAGGCTAAAGAAGTAATTACTCAAAGGTATAGCTATCATTTAAATTTAATAATTGCATATGTATATATATATATATATATATGATGACAACAGCATGCAGTGGATGAAAGTAAGGGCCCTGAACTGCCTAAACAATAATTTAAAAGGTTAAAAGGTGGATTTGTTATTTCTAGAAAGGTCTGATTAGTCTCAAAGTCTGTATAAATATTTTAATAATTATTAGTAAGTTAAAAAAGTACTAAAAAGCAACATAAAATGTACACACATACACACACAAATTTAAAAACAAACTTCAACATTCAACAAAGGAAACATTGACAGAAACAGCCTCATAAAACACAGAAAGACATACACACACTCACAGACACCCACATAAAATGCACAGACATACACACACCCTCACAGAGACACACACAGAAAACACAGAAAAAAAATACCCACACCCACACTCACAGATGCATCCAAAGAAAACAGAGACATACACAACCACCTTCACAGACGCATCCTGATAAAATACACACATAAATACATACACACACCCTCAAAGAGACAAAGAAAAGAAAAAGCACAGAGACATACGCACACACAATCACAGACATCCACTGAAAATGCACAAAGAAATACATACACACTCATAGAGAGACAAGATAAAACACTAATACATAAACACAGACACTCACATAAACACTCACATGAAGTAACATTTATGCACATTCCATCCCCTAAATCAATAGAGGGTGGCAAGCATATCATTTCAAACAACGAGCAATCTTATTCTGAGAGTATTTAAATTTTTGAACAGAACACACTATTAAAAAATTGTCAAGTCTCTATCAAAATGTGAATAGTGGTTTAGTGCACACTCAGAAGTCATCGCAAATTCAATTATTTTACTAATTGTAATAACATTCCCCATGCTCAATTAGCAATCTTCTGTAGTTTCCACTGGTGGCAGCCAAAAAAAATAATTGATATTGTATATTGCTTCATGGTGCCCAACTTGCCCATTTCTCGCCTTACTGGACTCACCACTGTTACACCAAGATGGCGGCAGTCTATATGTGTCTATATATATATATATAGATATAAATATATATATATTTATACATATACCTGTGTATATATATATATATATATATATATATATACACATATATATATATATGTATATATATATATATATATATATATATGACATATATTTATATACAATATTATAAACATATATATAGATATATATAATTTGATATATTTAAAAAAAATATTATAATACATGTAATTTTTGTATTTTTTTAAAAAAAAAAAGAGTATTGTTAATTTTATTTCATGAAATAAAAGATGGTTATTAAATTGAGAAAATATTTTTTTTTAAATGATAATATATTACTTTTATTTAACAGATCGTATAGAAAATTATCATATAGAGCATTTTCTACATGGATCAACGGAGCAATGGGCCCCAAAAATAGGAAACCGATACCGTCATGTGTAGTAAACTGCATACGTCAACGTTTCTCAGCTCCTGACAACATATATGTGGGTTTACATTACCCTGAGGATGATGGCCCGGCAACAGAAATGATATTGGATTAGTTTTAAAAGTTTCTATTTGATTTCTTTAATATAAGTTATTTCTAAATAAATATTTTTTTTTTAAGAAACAATTATAAGAAGTATAATAAATGTTTGCTATTTTGAAAAAAAAATTGTCTTTAATTTATTTTTTCCTTGAATTTTTTTATGTTTTAAAATTTTTATTTTTTGTTGATACTAACAATTATTACGTTAATTTCCATTAACAATTCACATTTTATAAAATTTGACAATATTTGGACAAATATTAAAAATCTAATTTGTTGACAGTTTTCTTTTATAATATAAGAGTAGAATGCTAAAAATGTAATATTGTGTAACACATTTAAAAAATTGAAAAATACTTATATCTGTTTTTTTTAATCAATTATTTATCATTTTAAATAATTGAAAGAAAACAATTAATTATATTAAGATTTTTTCATGAATATTAAAATATATTTATGTTGATCTTAATGTTATTTTCAATAAAATAAATATATTCAAAATAATTAAACAATAATGAGAAGAAATTTTTTATTTAAACTTGTATTGTTTACAAATTTTTTAATAACATATTTTTTCTAATATATAACATATTTAAATTGAAATAAAAAAAAAATATTTTTTTTTTAGATCTTTGCAATCCAATAAAAAACATAATATAAATGTATACATTTAAAAAAATGACAGAAAATAAAATAAAAAAATATTTTAAACAAGTAAATAATATTATTCTCTTATGATTATAATCAATATAACCAATTTCAGAATAAAATATGTACATAATCTATCATTGAAATTTTGATTATCATTGTCATCTCACAATTTTCTTTGTCCAAAACGTGAAGTATGCTTTTCTATGAGTATTTTTTTATCAGGACAAGGAGTCGATGCTATGTTTGGTGGTAGAAGCATGTTTTTAGATTCCCATGAATGTGTCGATATGCCTACAACTAAATTTAATACCTCTGTACTCAATTGATGGATATAAGACAAATCCATGTCCTCGTATACTGGTCTCACCATCCATTCTTTCTTACTTTTGGGGAAATAAGTGTCGTATTGTAAGTCACTATAACTTCCACTTTGTGAAGTTGGGTTCTTAACTTTTGATTAAACGCGATGTGAGTTCATATTGTTAGCAAGAGCAGCAAGTTTTGTACGAGCCTCCATAGCATCCATCTTGAAATGTATTCTCTTTGGTCTATACTTCAAGACAAAGCTGTGGAAGACTTCGAGTTTGCCTGTATGACAAAACAAATTGAGATGTTTTAAATCTTTAATCAGTTGTTCATTCAACACAATTTTCTGTAACTCATGGAAAGCTTCAGATTGTTTGCTCATCTATTTCCTCTTTCTTTCTTCCTCTGTTTTCAATTCTCCATGTCTACATTTCCATTCCACACCATTGTCTATCCACGAGTGTATATTTAAGACATGATATAGGCACGACTTCCACATTTTTTCCAAGATTTGCAAATCACCTTCACAGGACACACTGCATGCCCATAAATTATTTGAAATTGATAAGACCCATTTTGACAATTCTGAACAATTTTTCATTTGACTAATATTGATTATTTTCTTCTTAAGGCTTTTTGTGTAGTGCCAAATGTCAAATTGGTGATTGATGTTTTTGTATTCTTTGCGTATGATTTTCCTTATACTGACATGCCTGTCAGTGGCATTAAACCATTGGTAATCATTTGATTTATAGCCCTCCGAAATCCTTTTGCTTCCGTAGCCACAGAAGATGTTGTCTCAGTGACTTGTACTTTTTCAACATTTAAAATTTTCTTTGATTTTGCCTCCATCATTATATAAGTACAATATTTGGCGGAGTAACCGGGGCTATCGCATTGCCCATCACCAGTTATTGCAATACCCCTACCTTTAAAGTTCTCAAGATTTTTAGCACATTCTTGTTTCCAGAAGGTATCCACGGTTGGAAAAAGAAATGTTTTTTGATCATTAAAAAATGTTTGTTTAGAAAGAAAAGAAATTCCAAAATATGTGAAATAATCACTTATTTTTTCAAATTGATTGCCTGTGAATAAGAGAGAGGAACAGGCAAGAATGTTTCCCATAGGTCGTTGACCAAAAGTCGGTTGACTACACCACAGTGTAGAGTTATGACCAGATTCACACTCTCCGGTTACTATGAGCATTGTTCCAACTAGACGTTTTTGTATTGACATCATTGGTGCTTCGCAGTGCTGGTCCAAACGACATGGAATTAATTTAATTAACTCATCCAAACATCTATCAAAGACTATGTATTTACTTTCATGAACTAAGTCCGCATTAGTCAAATCTTCTACTATTGAGAAATCGTCTGTTTCATCTGTCTGGAATGTATGTTGGATCCTTTGAGCATGTGTCTTTATCATCATCCATTACAATTTCCTCTATTTCTGAATTTGATGATATCAAGGAAAGATCAGTGACTTCTCTACCAGATATTATTTCTGTCATTGGTTCTGACACAACGGGTGGGGCATCAATATTTACAATCTCCATTGGTAACAATGTATTTTCTACTAATGTGTTGTCAGTAGCCGGACCCAAAAATTCTGCACTTCTGAATGCAATGCTGCCTTCAATACTATTTTCATTGGATATGTCACCCATAGTCCAAGTGTATTTGTCGTGTTTTTTTAAGAAATCAGTGGTGGTAGTAGTTTTTGACAGTGTTTTCAACATTTTTTGAGTTTGTACACTTGAACTCAATGTGCCGTAGAATTTGTTGAAAGAGGTAGAATTATCTTTTATTACTATTGGTTCAGTATTAGTTGAAGCATCATTTTTTGAGGTATTGCACTTCTGACCACATGCGTGGCAGATTTTAAAACGGCTTCTTTTTTCAATTAGAAAGGCCGTTGATGAAGAAGGAGACTCATTAAAAGTTAAAGACGATCCCGATGCATCCTGTGTAGAAGTAGATGGAGTTTCAGAATAATGAATTATTCTAGAAGGAAAAATAGTCGGTACAGCATCCATTTTTAATTTCTTGTTCACTCCTTGGGTGTAGTAGCAATCGGGATGGAAATGCTTTGAACACATCCTATACTTTATAGTTTTATTGGTATCAAAAATACGCTGTACTGTTGTTTCCAATTGCTCTTCAGTGTACTGATTGGTTTGTTGAAGCTAAATTTTAATTTTTTCATGCGTTTTTGGAAATACATGAAAACTTACATTGGTTGCTATACCAACTTTCTTAGTAGAGCTGGTACACCCAATGACAATGCAATGAGGCATTATTCAATTTGATCTGTAAAAATAATTGTAAATTATTAGATAGCAATAAAAAAATAGAAATATTATATATTTATATTTATCATTTATACATAAATAGATAGGGGGGAAATTTACTCTATTTATTTGTGTTTATATGCTTCTAGGAGTGCTAAATATATGATAAGAGGTAACTGCATGAGTATAATAACAGGGATCTCTATATATATATATATATATATATATAATGACACAGTTGTGAGACTGGCCCATTGTTATCTGCATCAGTATAAAAACATCAAACACTATCACCTAGATTTAGAGTTTTGCGGCCAAAGGGGTGCGTTAGCTACGCGTCTTTTTTTTTTCTAGCGCTGCTTCTAAACAACGCTGGTATTTAGAGTTCTCTGACGGGCTGCGTTAGGCTCCAAAAAGGGAGCGTACAGGCATATTTACCGCCACTTCAATTCTCAATACCAGCATTGCTTACGGTAGCGGCTAGCTGGAAAAACGTGCTCGTGCACGATTCCCCCATAGGAAACAATGGGGCATTTTGGGCTGAAAAAAAAACTAACATCTGCAAAAAAGCAGCGTTCAGCTCCTAACGCAGCCCCATTGTTTCCTATGGGGAAACACTTTCTAAGTCTGCACCTAACATGAACCCCGAGTCTAAACACCCCTAACCTTACACTTATTAACCCCTAATCTGCCGCCCCCGCTATCACTGACCCCTGCATTACACTATTAACCCCTAATCTGCCGCTCCGGACACCGCCGCAACCTACATTATACCTATGTACCCCTAATCTGCTGCCCCTAACATCGCCGACACCTACATAATATTTATTAACCCCTAATATGCCCCCCCCAACATTGCCGCTACCTTACCTACACTTATTAACCCCTAATCTGCCGACTGGACCTTGCCGCCACTCTTATAAATGTTTTAACCCCTAAACCGCTGCATTCCCGCCTCGCAAACCCTATAATAAATAGTATTAACCCCTAATCTGCCCTCCCTAACATCGCCGCCTAACTTCAAGTATTAACCCCTAATCTGCCGACCGGACCTCGCCGCTACTATAATAAATGTATTAACTCCTAAAGCTAAGTCTAACATATTGGCTGATCGGAACAGCCAATAGAATGCGAGCTCAATCTGATTGGCTGATTGGATCAGCCAATCCGATTGAACTTGAATCTGATTGGCTGATTCAATCAGCCAATCAGATTTTTCCTACCTTAATTCCGATTGGCTGATAGAATCCTATCAGCCAATCGGAATTCGATGGACGCCATCTTGGATGACGTCACTTAAAGGAAACTTCATTCGTCGGGTAGTCGTCGTTGAAGAAGGATGTTCCGCGCCGGAGGTCTTTAAAATGGAGGCGCTCCTTGTTGGATGGATGAAGATAGAAGATGCCGCTTGGATGAAGATGTCTGCCGGTCCGGATGTCCTTTTCTGCCCGGATAGGATGAAGACTTCTGCCACTCCGGATGTCTTCTTTTGGTCCATCGGTGCTTGGCTGGGTGAAGACGACTCAAGGTAGGGAGATCTTCAGGGGGGTAGTGTTAGGTTTATTTAAGGGGGGTTTGGGTTAGAGTAGGGGTATGTGGGTGGTGGTTTGTAATGTTGGGGGGGGGGGTATTGTGTGTTTTTTTTTACAGGCAAAAGAGCTGATTTCTTTGGGGTATGCCCCGCAAAAAGCCCTTTTAAGGGATGGTAAGGTAATAGAGCTGTTAACTTTTTTAATTTAGATTAGGGTAGGGAATTTTTTTTATTTTGGGGGCTCTGTTATTTTATTAGGGGGCTTAGAGTAGGTGTAATTAGCTTAAAATTCTTTTAATCTTTTTTTATTTTTTGTAATTTAGTGGGGTTTTTTTGTAATTTAGTTTAGTTTATTTAATTGTATGTAATTGTAGTTAATTTATTTAATTAATTAATTTATTGATAGTGTAGTGTTAGGTTTAATTGTAACTTAGGTTAGGATTTATTTTACAGGTAATTTTGTAATTATTTTAACTAGGTAGCTATTAAATAGTTAACTATTTAATAGCTATTGTACCTAGTTAAAATAAATACAAAGTTGTCTGTAAAATAAATATAAATCCTAAAATAGCTACAATATAATTAATCGTTATATTGTAGCTATATTAGGGTTTATTTTACAGGTAAGTATTTAGCTTTAAATAGGAATACTTTATTTAATAAGAGTTAATTTATTTTGTTAGAATAAAATTATATTTAACTTAGGGGGGTGTTAGGGTTAGACTTAGCTTTAGGGGTTAATACATTTATTATAGTAGCGGCGAGGTCCGGTCGGCAGATTAGGGGTTAATACTTGAAGTTAGGTGGCTGCGATGTTAGGGAGGGCAGATTAGGGGTTAATACTATTATAGGGTTTGCGAGGCGGGAGTGCGGTTAATACATTTATTAGAGTGGCGGCGATGTGCGGTCTGCAGATTAGGGGTTAAAAAAATGTATTATAATGGCGGCGATGTGGGGGGGCCTCGGTTTAGGGGTACATAGGTAGTTTATGGGTGTTGGTGTACTTTAGAGCACAGTAGTTAAGAGTTTTATGAACCGGTGTTAGCCCAGAAAGCTCTTAACTACTGACTTTTTTCTGCGGCTGGAGTCTTGTCGGTAGAGGGTCTAATGATCTCTTCAGCCAAAACTCTAAATACCGGCGTTAGGAAGATCCCATTGAAAAGATAGGATACGCAATTGGCGTAAGGGGATCTGCGGTATGGAAACAACAGACTGCCACAAGGATTACTCACATCAGAGAAGGATACGAAGCTGCACGCAGCCAGCGGAGAATATACAAAGAAGGACAAGCAGAGCGCAACGACCTAAACCGGGCTCCAGTCTCAACGCTCCTTACTGCATAATCTTCTTAGACCGTAGAGCTTTGGCAAACAGCGTATTAGTATACAGATTTCACTCTGACACATACTAACAGTGATAAAAAATCTGAAATCTATTTCAAGGACTTTGGTGCAAATACGAATATCACAAAAAAGCACATAATATACATTCAACTGATACAAACTATCTAAGGCTATTTTAAAAAAACGATACTTTTAAAGCGACATATATGATCATTTTTATCCCTCATTTTTATCCCTAATATCCACCGGTGGTTTTTTCTCAATCAAACTTTGATACAATTGCAAATATATTTTTGTGAAACTTATAGTTATTATACACCTGTCGGCCGACTATTAGAAAGAAAGTTTTAGTAACAAAATATATGTTTTAAAGTTTTAGTAACAAAATATATGTTTTAAAGTTTTAGTAACAAAATATATGTTTTAAAGTTTTAGTAACAAAATATATGTTTTAAAGTTTTAGTAACAAAATATATGTTTTAAAGTTTTAGTAACAAAATATATGTTTTAAGAATGTTTTAAGTCTGTTATTTTTGCTGATACCTAGAATAGTATTTTTGCTGATACCTGGAATAGTATCCTTTGCACTAGATTCATTACAATCTAATATACACGTAGCAACACTAGAAATTAAATGAGCTAAAAAATTGTTACTAAATTCTATCTATTGTATATTCAACTTTTTTAGGCTTTTGTACTAGGTTTTCAATGTACTAGGTACAACACTTAGATGAGTCCTATATTTCAAATACATATATATTTTTTCACCATATTCCTCACAAGAAGATACCAAAACTATACAAATACTTTTTAACACTAGTCCTGGATTATACATATTAGCTGTAATATACACTTATTTGTATTGTATTTATTCAGTATCTGTTAACTATCTGTTAAAAATTCTTATTATTGTTTCAAATAAAAATATACATTTTTTAACTATTAGGTTCAGTGTAATACTTCATACACTTCCTTCACCTTTATGATAAAGGCATAATAATTAAGAAAAGGGTATAGGCATTCAGTTGCGCCTACACTCCAAAATTCCAACCTTTCCTGTACACCTAAGTAAGATATTTTTGGGGAAAATATCCAAGGAGTAAAGGCTTACCCTCTTAGGCAGCGCAAAAATGTTTTATATTTCACCCACCAAGGTATGGAAAAGTTGCGGCTTTGAAGTGAGCGTTAGACCCTTTCCTGGATGACTCTAAATACCAGCGGGCGGTAAAAAGCAGCGTTAGGAGCCCTTCACAGTGCTTTTGACGGCTACCGCAGAACTCTAAATCTAGGCGTATATTATTACACACTTGTGAGCATTGAACATGGGTATAGCAGGAGGAGTGATGGTTATAGGATCAGTGGTATCTGCTCCAGTATAACAACAGCAAGCACTATATTATGACACAGTAGTGAGCATGGCACATGGGTATAGCAGAAGGAGTGATGGTTATAGGATCAGTGGTATCTGTTCCAGTATAACAACAGCAAGCACTATATTATGACACAGTAGTGAGCATGGCACATGGGTATAGCAGGAGGAGTGATGGTTATAGGATCAGTGGTATCTGCTTCAGTATAACAGCAAGCACTATATTATGACACAGTAGTGAGCATGGTACATGGGTATAGCAGGAGGAGTAATGGTTATAGTATCAGTGGTATCTGCTCCAGTATAACAACAGCAAGCACTATATTATGACACAGTAGTGAGCATGGCACATGGGTATAGCAGAAGGAGTGATGGTTATAGGATCAGTGGTATCTGTTCCAGTATAACAACAGCAAGCACTATATTATGACACAGTAGTGAGCATGGCACATGGGTATAGCAGGAGGAGTGATGGTTATAGGATCAGTAGTATCTGCTCCAGTATAACAACAGCAAGCACTATATTATGACACAGTAGTGAGCATGGCACATGGGTATAGCAGGAGGAGTGATGGTTATAGGATCAGTGGTATCTGCTCCAGTATAACAACATCAAGCACTATATTATGACACAGTAGTGAGCATGGCACATGGGTATAGCAGGAGGAGTGATGGTTATAGGATCAGTGGTATCTGCTCCAGTATAACAACAGCAAGCACTATATTATGACACAGTAGTGAGCATGGCACATGGGTATAGCAGGAGGAGTGATGGTTATAGGATCAGTGGTATCTGCTCCAGTATAACAACAGCAAGCACTATATTATGACACAGTAGTGAGCATGGCACATGGGTATAGCAGGAGGAGTGATGGTTATAGGATCAGTCGGTATCTGCTCTAGTATAACAACAGCAAGCACTATATTATGACACAGTAGTGAGCATGGCACATGGGTATAGCAGAAGGAGTGATGGTTATAGGATCAGTGGTATCTGCTCTAGTATAACAATAGCAAGCACTATATTATGACACAGTAGTGAGCATTGCACATGGGTATAGCAGGAGGAGTGATGGTTATAGGATCAGTGGTATCTGCTCCAGTATAACAACAGCAAGGACTATATTATGACACAGTAGTGAGCATGGCACATGGGTATAGCAGAAGGAGTGATGGTTATAGGATCAGTGGTATCTGCTCCAGTATAACAACAGCAAGCACTATATTATGACACAGTAGTGAGCATGGCACATGGGTATAGCAGGAGGAGTGATGGTTATAGGATCAGTGGTATCTGCTCCAGTATAACAGCAAGCACTATATTATGACATAGTAGTGAGCATGGCACATGGGTATAGCAGGAGGAGTGATGGTTATAGGATCAGTGGTATCTGCTCCAGTATAACAACAGCAAGCACTATATTATGACACAGTAGTGAGCATGGCACATGGGTATAGCAGGAGGAGTGATGGTTATAGGATCAGTCGGTATCTGCTCTAGTATAACAACAGCAAGCACTATATTATGACACAGTAGTGAGCATGGCACATGGGTATAGCAGAAGGAGTGATGGTTATAGGATCAGTGGTATCTGCTCTAGTATAACAATAGCAAGCACTATATTATGACACAGTAGTGAGCATTGCACATGGGTATAGCAGAAGGAGTGATGGTTATAGGATCAGTGGTATCTGCTCCAGTATAACAACAGCAAGCACTATATTATGACACAGTAGTGAGCATTGCACATGGGTATAGCAGGAGGAGTGATGGTTATAGGATCAGTGGTATCTGCTCCAGTATAACAACAGCAAGCACTATATTATGACACAGTAGTGAGCATGGCACATGGGTATAGCAGGAGGAGTGATGGTTATAGGATCAGTGGTATCTGCTCCAGTATAACAACAGCAAGCACTATACAGGGAGTGCAGAAATATTAGGCAAATTAGTATTTTGACCACATCATCCTCTTTATGCATGTTGTCTTACTCCAAGCTGTATAGGCTCGAAAGCCTACTACCAATTAAGCATATTAGGTGATGTGCATCTCTGTAATGAGAAGGGGTGTGGTCTAATGACATCAACACCCTATATCAGGTGTGCATAATTATTAGGCAACTTCCTTTCCTTTGGCAAAATGGGTCAAAAGAAGGACTTGACAGGCTCAGAAAAGTCCAAAATAGTGAGATATCTTGCAGAGGGATGCAGCACTCTTAAAATTGCAAAGCTTCTGAAGCGTGATCATCGAACAATCAAGCGTTTCATTAAAAATAGTCAACAGGGTCGCAAGAAGCGTGTGGAAAAACCAAGGCGCAAAATAAATGCCCATGAACTGAGAAAAGTCAAGCGTGCAGCTGCCAAGATGCCACTTGCCACCAGTTTGGCCATATTTCAGAGCTGCAACATTACTGGAGTGCCCAAAAGCACAAGGTGTGCAATACTCAGAGACATGGCCAAGGTAAGAAAGGCTGAAAGACGACCACCACTGAACAAGACACACAAGCTGAAACGTCAAGACTGGGCCAAGAAATATCTCAAGACTGATTTTTCTAAGGTTTTATGGACTGATGAAATGAGAGTGAGTCTTGATGGGCCAGATGGATGGGCCCGTGGCTGGATTGGTAAAGGGCAGAGAGCTCCAGTCCGACTCAGACGCCAGCAAGGTGCAGGTGGAGTACTGGTTTGGGCTGGTATCATCAAAGATGAGCTTGTGGGGCCTTTTCGGGTTGAGGATGGAGTCAAGCTCAACTCCCAGTCCTACTGCCAGTTTCTGGAAGACACCTTCTTCAAGCAGTGGTACAGGAAGAAGTCTGCATCCTTCAAGAAAAACATGATTTTCATGCAGGACAATGCTCTATCACACGCGTCCAAGTACTCCACAGCGTGGCTGGCAAGAAAGGGTATAAAAGAAGAAAATCTAATGACATGGCCTCCTTGTTCACCTGATCTGAACCCCATTGAGAACCTGTGGTCCATCATCAAATGTGAGATTTACAAGGAGGGAAAACAGTACACCTCTCTGAACAGTGTCTGGGAGGCTGTGGTTGCTGCAGCACGCAATGTTGATGGTGAACAGATCAAAACACTGACAGAATCCATGGATGGCAGGCTTTTGAGTGTCCTTGCAAAGAAAGGTGGCTATATTGGTCACTGATTTGTTTTTGTTTTGTTTTTGAATGTCAGAAATGTATATTTGCGAATGTTGAGATATTATATTGGTTTCACTGGTAAAAATAAATCATTGAAATGGGTATATATTTGTTTTTTGTTAAGTTGCCTAATAATTATGCACAGTAATAGTCACCTGCACACACAGATATCCCCCTAAAATAGCTATAACTAAAAACAAACAAAAAACTACTTCCAAAACTATTCAGCTTTGATATTAATGAGTTTTTTGGGTTCATTGAGAACATGGTTGTTGTTCAATAATAAAATTAATCCTCAAAAATACAACTTGCCTAATAATTCTGCACTCCCTGTATTATGACACAGTAGTGAGCATTGCACATGGGTATAGCAGAAGGAGTGATGGTTATAGGATCAGTGGTATCTGCTTCAGTATAACAGCAAGCACTATATTATGACACAGTAGTGAGCATGGTACATGGGTATAGCAGGAGGAGTGATGGTTATAGTATCAGTGGTATCTGCTCCAGTATAACAACAGCAAGCACTATATTATGACACAGTAGTGAGCATGGCACATGGGTATAGCAGAAGGAGTGATGGTTATAGGATCAGTGGTATCTGTTCCAGTATAACAACAGCAAGCACTATATTATGACACAGTAGTGAGCATGGCACATGGGTATAGCAGGAGGAGTGATGGTTATAGGATCAGTGGTATCTGCTCCAGTATAACAACAGCAAGCACTATATTATGACACAGTAGTGAGCATGGCACATGGGTATAGCAGGAGGAGTGATGGTTATAGGATCAGTGGTATCTGCTCCAGTATAACAACAGCAAGCACTATATTATGACACAGTAGTGAGCATGGCACATGGGTATAGCAGGAGGAGTGATGGTTATAGGATCAGTGGTATCTGCTCCAGTATAACAACAGCAAGCACTATATTATGACACAGTAGTGAGCATGGCACATGGGTATAGCAGGAGGAGTGATGGTTATAGGATCAGTGGTATCTGCTCCAGTATAACAACAGCAAGCACTATATTATGACACAGTAGTGAGCATGGCACATGGGTATAGCAGGAGGAGTGATGGTTATAGGATCAGTCGGTATCTGCTCTAGTATAACAACAGCAAGCACTATATTATGACACAGTAGTGAGCATGGCACATGTGTATAGCAGGAGGAGTGATGGTTATAGGATCAGTGGTATCTGCTCTAGTATAACAACAGCAAGCACTATATTATGACACAGTAGTGAGCATTGCACATGGGTATAGCAGGAGGAGTGATGGTTATAGGATCAGTGATATCTGCTCCAGTATAACAACAGCAAGGACTATATTATGACACAGTAGTGAGCATGGCACATGGGTATAGCAGAAGGAGTGATGGTTATAGGATCAGTGGTATCTGCTCCAGTATAACAACAGCAAGCACTATATTATGACACAGTAGTGAGCATGGCACATGGGTATAGCAGGAGGAGTGATGGTTATAGGATCAGTGGTATCTGCTCCAGTATAACAGCAAGCACTATATTTTGACACAGTAGTGAGCATGGCACATGGGTATAGCAGGAGGAGTGATGGTTATAGGATCAGTGGTATCTGCTCCAGTATAACAACAGCAAGCACTATATTATGACACAGTAGTGAGCATTGCACATGGGTATAGCAGAAGGAGTGATGGTTATAGGATCAGTGGTATCTGCTCCAGTATAACAACAGCAAGCACTATATTATGACACAGTAGTGAGCATTGCACATGGGTATAGCAGGAGGAGTGATGGTTATAGGATCAGTGGTATCTGCTCCAGTATAACAACAGCAAGCACTATATTATGACACAGTAGTGAGCATGGCACATGGGTATAGCAGGAGGAGTGATGGTTATAGGATCAGTGGTATCTGCTCCAGTATAACAACAGCAAGCACTATATTATGACACAGTAGTGAGCATTGCACATGGGTATAGCAGAAGGAGTGATGGTTATAGGATCAGTGGTATCTGCTCCAGTATAACAACAGCAAGCACTATATTATGACACCGTAGTGAGCATTGCACATGGGTATAGCAGGAGGAGTGATGGTTATAGGATCAGTGGTATCTGCTCCAGTATAACAACAGCAAGCACTATATGATGACACAGTAGTGACCATTGCACATGGGTATAGCAGGAGGAGTGATGGTTATAGGATCAGTGGTATCTGCTCCAGTATAACAACAGCAAGCACTATATTATGACACAGTAGTGAGCATTGCACATGGGTATAGCAGGAGGAGTGATGGTTATAGGATCAGTGGTATCTGCTCCAGTATAACAACAGCAAGCACTATATTATGACACAGTAGTGAGCATTGCACATGGGTATAGCAGGAGGAGTGATGGTTATAGGATCAGTGGTATCTGCTCCAGTATAACAGCAAGCACTATATGATGACACAGTAGTGAGCATTGCACATGGGTATAGCAGGAGGAGTGATGGTTATAGGATCAGTGGTATCTGCTCCAGTATAACAACAGCAAGCACTATATTATGACACAGTAGTGAGCATTGCACATGGGTATAGCAGGAGGAGTGATGGTTATAGGATCAGTGGTATCTGCTCCAGTATAACAACAGCAAGCACTATATGATGACACAGTAGTGAGCATGGCACATGTGTATAGCAGGAGGAGTGATGGATATAGGATCAGTGGTATCTGCTCCAGTATAACAGCAAGCACTATATTATGACACAGTAGTGAGCATTGCACATGGGTATAGCAGGAGGAGTGATGGTTATAGGATCAGTGGTATCTGCTCCAGTATAACAGCAAGCACTATATGATGACACAGTAGTGAGCATGGCACATGGGTATAGCAGGAGGAGTGATGGTTATAGGATCAGTGGTATCTGCTCCAGTATAACAACAGCAAGCACTATATTATGACACAGTAGTGAGCATTGCACATGAGTATAGCAGGAGGAGTGATGGTTATAGGATCAGTGTTATCTGCTCCGTTCTAACAACAGCAAGCACTATATGATGACACAGTAGTGAGCATGGCACATGGGTATAGCAGGAGGAGTGATGGTTATAGGATCAGTGGTATCTGCTCCATTCTAACAACAGCAAGCACTATATGATGACACAGTAGTGAGCATGGCACATGGGTATAGCAGGAGGAGTGATGGTTATAGGATCAGTGGTATCTGCTCCAGTATAACAACAGCAAGCACTATATTATGACACAGTAGTGAGCATTGCACATGGGTATAGCAGGAGGAGTGATGGTTATAGGATCAGTGGTATCTGCTCCGTTCTAACAACAGCAAGCACTATATTATGAAACTGTAGTGAGCAAGGCACATGGGTTAAGCCAGAGTAGTGATGTTTATAGGATCAGAGGTATCTGCATAAATATAGTAACTCATAGTAATAAAAATTCCTTCGATAGGGTCTATACTTTTGAAAACGTATGACACATATTTTGACTGTTACAATCCCTGCTCTATTTATGTATTGTTTTTATTTATCTATGTCTGTCTGTATTTATCAAAATATGTGTCTTTGTATGTCTATGTCTCTTTGTCTGTATATGTTTTTTATTTAGATACCAAAATCTTTATCTCTATTTATCAATAGGTCTCTATCTCTATTTTTAATTACGGTATCTATCTTTCAATATGTCTATCTAAATTTATATATCAGTCTATGAGATTTTTATCAGTTTATCCCTAATGTCTCTGGATTTATGTGTCTATCGAAATCAGTTACTGTCTACTATTCTTTATTCATTTTTTTAATCATGAATGTTACAAAACTTTTTTTATAGTGTCATTAAAAATAAGATAAGATTCAATTTTGAAAAAGTACTTTTGCAATCAATAAAAATGAGCCATAAATTCTAGAGAATGATGGATTATAGGTTCAAAAGTTGAGCTCAGCATGTTTTCAAAGTGAAGAGTATATTCAGATAAAGTTGCTAAGATACCATGTTTAAATGTCATAGAGATAGCATTCTTGAAACAAAACAAAAAATGTTTTTGAATGATAAGAAATAGGGTTAAATGTTCACTATGTTCCATATTTTTATATCTTTAGATTATAATTTATGATAAAATAATTTTGTGATTACAATGTTTTAAATATCAAACAAAACCACAAATACAATAGTGTAAATGATGATTACATTATTGTATGTATTCTAAAAGAAAAAAAGATTGATGTTTTTTTTATGAATAAACTAATACTAATTTTATTATTTTAAAAAGAATAATGAAGTAAATGAAATTCAAATTTATTATATATATATGTGTGTGTGTATATATATATATATATATATATATATATAATATATATAGAGAGAGAGAGAGAGAGAGAGAGAGAGAGAGAGAGAGAGAGAAATTAATTATGTTGTAAATAAAGTGACCAATAACTTCGGTAATTTAATAACAAATGTTGTTACATAGAGCAAGTATAATTAAAAAATACTACTGCTATTATAAAAAAAAAATGTTTTACATAAGAATGTCGCATACAAACGCCAATAATGTATGTACTATGAAGATAAATCGTAATAAAAATGTGGTGATTATAAACAAATACTCAATTTATAATTGTAAATCATAAAATATAGAAATAAAGTATGAATGCAGATATTCAGTTATAAAATAGCGATAATAGCTAATTATTGATTATTAAATGATGTAGAATACATATAACTAATGAACAATAGAAACAACTATGTGACATATCCCCTAAAATTTATTATAAACGTTAATAACGATAGAATACAAAGATATAAATTTTGGAAACATTGAATTTTCCAAAAAACGTACGCTATGACATATTTTTTTATTAGAAAATCAATCATGTATATTTATATTTCGTTAATCATTCCAATACATTATATATGTTAGTGGATATTTATATCAAATATTGCAATACTTACTATTAAAATCGATCTTTGAGAAAAAACGGAATTATGGAGATATTGTCCTACGTATGAAATCACGGACAATAAGGTAAAACTGTCTGTCTGATACATTGAATACAATGTATCTTACGGAAGTTGCGCATGCGCACAATATTTTTTTAGCCGTGAACGCGCAAAATGCCGACGTCGATAGCGGGTGGGTTGGGTCTCTACGATGAGACAAAGAAAAAGCGGAAGTAGAAGCGGGGAGGAGTTTTAGACAAAACGGTAGGGATAAAATAACTTATTTATCTTCAAAATACGTTTTGAAAAGTTAATAAAAAGTTAGCGACTGCATTTCAGTGTTAACTGAACACTATAGGTGTTTTCAAATGTACCTAACTTTACCTTTACTTTAAATCTCTAACTGTCTGCCTGTTTCTAAGCCACTACAGACAGCCTCATAGCACATGCTTTATTTGCTTTTCACAGCAGGAGAATGCTAGTTCATGTGAACCATATTGATAACAGTGTGCTCACGCCCATGGAGTTATGAGTAAATGGCTAAAATTCAAATCAATAGATAAATAAATAGCCATGAGATCAGGGGGCTGTCAAAAGAGGCAGATACAAGGTAATCGCAGAATTTGAAAGTATATTAACCTTTTACGGCCGTTATGGTGTTGTATTCCGTCCAAACGACACTGGGTTTTAGCGCCGTTAAGACGAAATACAACGTTGTAGCTGTTTGGCTGTCCTGAAGCCAACAGCGCTTCCTGGATGTGATCGCAGTCTGGAGGGCGTGCCTAGCGTCATAGGTACGCCCCCCTGACCCGATCCCTTCATTGTAATCTCGCTATCGCATGCACAATCGCGGGATTTTAATTTGTTTACATTGGAACATGACATTACCCTGTCATGAAAGGGTTAAAATAACCATGTTTGCTGTGCAAAACTAGGAAATGGGTAGTAAAGGGATTATAAAGGGATATCTATCTTTTTAAACAATAACAATTTTGGAGTAGACTGTCCCTTTAAACTACAGAACTCACTGAGGAGTATGAAGTGTGAAGCCTAGTCTACATCCTCCATCTAGCATAGGTGTGAGCT